>NC_079159.1:145000-451900 GCF_947563725.1 Argiope bruennichi | reverse complement strand
ATAATATTAACATACAGCTCTGATTAATCTGTTGGACTCTTCTCTCCCCGGAGCAGAGATCTCCTTTCGCCTCGTCTCGGTGTTTGGAGTTGCTCCAGCGCGTCGATTTCGGGTGCGGTCCTAAATGGCAGAGGGAATGCGTGGGCGTGAGGAGGACACCAAATTAGGGAGATATCTCCACCACGGGGGGGGGGGCAAGGAAAGAACAGTTCCGGCTGAGGCACGCGCCCGCTATCCACGTGGTCCGCAGCCACACCTCGGCGCAAATGAAGCGGTTGGCTACCGAACAATGAGAGGCAACAGGTGTGCCAAACGACGGGGGACCATTCGCCAAGTGAACTTTTCGGCAGGAATTGAGAGCAGTTAAATGGCATTACACTACAAGAAACTTTTTTATTTTTGGTATTTAGTTTTAGTTCAACAAGGCTAATGGCAAGGCAAGCACTGATCCTTTTAATCAAAGGAATAATAAATGAATGTGTAATATAAAAAAAATTAAACCAATAACTTTTGAACCATGTCTAAAAAGTCTATTTATCATATTCTAAAATATGCCTATATTTCGAATTTTTAAGTACAAGTAAATGTGGGATTTCAATTAGATATTCCTTAGGTCCGCTAAGCTGAAAAGGTGCAACAAATAAATGAATTAAAGGCTTAATTTTCCTAATTGTAAAAAAAGAAGTTTATAAAAAATACATGTTCCATTGTTACATGATGAAAAATGTATTATTGTACAAAATAATTATCTCTCTCATCCTGTGAATGATAAGATATTATCTGAATAATTGTTCAAGTTCCTATATATATCATTTATTATTATTATATTTATGAAGACTATTTGCTTTAATAATATTGTGTACGAACATGGATGTTGAGGTCAGGAGCTATAACAGATTTAAAAAAAAACATATTCAAAAAGTTTATAAAAAAAATTAGCCTAGAATAAATGTTGAAAACGTGCTCGAAAGTAAAACTAAATCGGCCAAGTTCTTTTTTTTTTTTTAAAAAAAAAAGATCTTCTGATAGTGGTTTGCTTTAAGCTCTGTATTTAAAACATTTGATCGGAGAGAATGCTAACCGGCTAATTCATAACACGTGATCGGGCAAAATTTATAAACATGATTTCTGGTTATTTTCCCTTTTTCAGAGCACTTCATTTCTTAAACTTGATTTAAGAAGTGCCAATATTCAAAAACTATAAAAAATGTATGTTAAATGAAGGAACCCAAACCATTTGTGACCTCAAGAAATATCATTAATAAAATTTAGAAATATATTAAGAACATATAAGAATGCTTCGATCTAGTGAGTAATTTAATAACGGAAGAGCAATATATACATAGATATAATATGAAGAATCTCATAAAAGAAAAACCTTCCATGACCAATCAAATTTGCGTCAACTTTAAAATTAAAAGTTCAAACAAAATATTAAAGTTAAAAAAAAAACCTTATAAGAAATTAAATTAATTAGGAAAAATTTATTATAAAATTATTTTAAAAGAAAGAAAGAAAATCAAGATTAATTTCAGTCTAAATTCAAATGAACAATAAATATTTGTAAAATTCAATGAACATTCAGTATTTGTAAAAAAATTAAAAAGGAGGCATTGTGGCATCTCAGAAGTAAACAAACAGGAAGAAGCCTTTGGCTGCATCTCTTCGATGCGAAGTCATCAATTAATGTGAAATATCCCTCCTTCTGAAAATCGGATCAAGGCGGAACTAGACCAAATGAAAAATAATCATATCACAAAGTTGCATTTTTTTTTTTTTTTTTTTTTTAAGGACCATACCGGCATTCTTTGTATCTAAAAGATGCAAAACTGGCGTCTTTCTCTGATATAATCCCTTAATTAGGACATTCAGTTGTCTGCCAGTTACGAATGACGCCGTTGGTGCTACCTTGTGATGTTGGGCAATTATTTGGCGGCAACGGAGGATGGTGAAAAAAGGTCATTCCTTTGTCGGCTGCAGGTATTAATAAAAACTAATTTATAGAAATGATCCAATTATTAGCAATATCAGTCAATTTTGATGGCACCCATTTCGATTTTATGGCAACAGATTTGAATCAGTAAAAAATCGATTTAACAAAGTCATTGTTTGATATGAAACCGTTTCATCGATTAATCAGTTTAATCATGTTATTTGATTGAATCAATCTGATTTGAAAAAATCAACGAAGAAATACATTAAGTAACAAACGTATTTAATTTTTTTTTTGAAAAATATACGAAATATATATTGAAAAATATCATATTACGATTTTTTAAAATCTTTTAAAAAGCAACTTTTAAGGGGGAAAAACTTTTTATTGATATATGGTATTTATCGTAAATTTTGCAATTATTCCCTGCATTATTACTTTAAAAAATTATGTAAGATAAGCAATTTTCATGCAAGCATGAGGTTTGTCTGAGTACTCTTGTCAATTCAGTATTCAAAAATTAGCCTTTAAAATAAATTCTTGTTAACTTTGTTCCTTCTTTTAAAAACAAAGACGTTTTTAATTATGACTCTTCTACATTAATTTATGAGTTGTTCAGAGCTTCTGCTTTTACCCGGCCTCTCAAAATTCAACGGATGTCCCTTTTATCCGTTCATTTTGCCAGTTATGATCTTCGAAAAAAAAAAAAATGAGGATTCTCCTTCTGAGTTTATAAAAACTGTGAATGCGCAACCAATCTGCTCCTTCTCCGGTTATCCTTCGCTGGCGAACTGCGATTTTTGTTTCTATAAAAATGGCCACGGCCGGGTCCCACGCCATCTGCTTATTTTTTCCTTTATTTCTAATAATATGTTAAAAGAACAATAAGCTAATTTAAGGATTCGAGCTGATTTTGTCGAGCAGATTATTGGCCTTTTAGGCTATTACTATGAAATGCATTCTTTTAAAATTTCACCTTGTTCATTGAAAAAACAACAACAATTTTATTAAATTAGTCTACTGTTAACTTCTGCGAGCCCAAATTAAAAAGCGTATATACCGCAAAACGAAAGCAGAAGTAAAAGTTATACCTCGGAGTGAATGTCTGGCAAAAGCGATGGTTTTGACGGATAGGCTTGACATAACATTAAAAACATAGCGACAGATTGAGTATGGAATTAAGTATTAGAAAATTATTAAAAAATAATAATAAAAAAAAAATGAACGGGAATGAGCTCTTAAAACGGGTTATAAGATAACTTTTCTGTGAGATAATATTTTCTGAAGATGTGAACATGGCGATTACTCATCAGAGAGACAGTTAAGCCAATTTTCGCACTCGAATAAGGTTTCTTTTTGATGCTTATTTTTAGGATCTTTTTCTTTAGCATCTACTTTCCTGCTGACTAAATGCAGTTTTTGATCACACAGCTAACTCGCTCCAGAGCATTTCCAATAATATTTTGCGGTGCCATTAATGAAATGCGAAATGTTAAATAAAATGCAACTGGGAAAACTTCAACGAAGCAACCTAAAGTATTTGTATGACGCGTGGTTTACATTCAATTGTTGCCCTTCGACCGTAAGAAATAAGAGCGATTTCTATGTCACACATGTTAGCTCTTTATATGCATAAATTCATCACGATGGCAGCTCCTTTTTTAAGACATTGACTAAAATTTTCACATTTTAGAGATAAAATGTCTTTACACTTCCAACAATAGAGCTTTTATATGGGTATAATTGGTTTCTAAATCAAAAGATGCATATTAAAAAAGTAATATTAATGAGTATAAAAACACATAAAATGAAACGATCAAAGAATAAAAAAATAAAGTATTTATGAAGTCAAATACCGTCTAAAGTTAGCATGTTCTGTCCATGCATAAAATTAGTTTTTAAATCAAATGTTATAAAAAAATAACCCTAAAGATTAAAATAATCTATGAAATAAAAATTTTCTTTTGTATTTAAAGGATAAAAATCAAATTAAAAAAAATCAGGTGAAACAGAAAAAGTGAAGCCCATTAGAAAAATAGTCTACAGCCGGATTGTCCATTAAACGCTGCTAATGGCTTCTGCACGATGAACAGCAGAGAACTTTAAACAATGTGTACATTTCGCATTTTTATTATTCTATTCAGCAAAGAAAAGAAAAGCTTCCCCGAAATTGTAATGCGCCGTGAAAGAGGTTTGCTTCATATTCTAAGAATTATTCAAATAACGAAGTGAACAGTTTTAAAGCATTCGTTACTCTCTCATTTCAGCATATAATACGCAATGGGAATACTTTCGTGTTCTCGTATTTCACGCAGATTCACAATTCTTGCCGCATATAATTATTAACAACTTTAGTAATTTAATTTCCGTATCTTTTTCCTGCATAAATAAATGATATTTACGGTCATTGGGTTGTAGGATAGCTCTCTGGGGTTGCCTGCTCTTGTTAAACTTCCAAATAGTCATTTCTGGACAGTTTCGGTGAAATTTAAATTTTCTATGTTTCCTCAAGTCATAAAAAAATCAGATGGAGTCATAGACTTTCATTTCAGGCTATTATTTTATTTTTGAATTCCCTCAACTTTCGTGCTGTTTGGAATTTTACAGTCCTCATGTGTTAAAAATAGCATGAGATAATGACACAAAATCAAACAATAAGTCTATAGTTGTATTTAATTATAAAAACATTCCTTTTAGAAATAACATGAGTGCAGACTTTCTAATTTTGAATCTTGATCAGATAAAGGGAACAATACTTGATTCCCCCTTCTTTTCTAAGCTTCCGCTCCACTCCAACTGGAGGTAGCATGCCCACGATGGCCCAATGACATAACGGATTTTTTTCTTGAGGGATCGGATTTCGAATCTGACTGTGAAGTTAAGACTAGATCCCAGATTCTTCGACAGAAATACCTTCGATAGGAAGGAAGATTCATGAAATCTGAATGTGCTGATGTGGCCAATCACCATCAAAGGCAAGTTTGTAGAAATCTATTTGAAATATTGCTTTTGCTTTTGTCCTATTCTCTCATACATTACCATTCTGTTCTCTAATTTTGTATTTTTCCCCTCTTGAAGGATGTGATTATGAGAAATTGGATTATAAATTTAATTTATTCATTAAAGTAGTATTCCACAGTATCATTCATCCGATTATTCAAAAATTGAATAACAAAGTTCACTCATTCTTCTGATTACAATGGTATATTTAATGCAAAAATTTTATTTTTTCCCTTTGTTTGTTGACTATTTTAATGAGGGTAAATGTGATTCCTTTATTATAAAAATAACAATCCTCCTGTCTTTGATTCGCTATTTCTATTTATTCGATTTCATTTTAATTTGAAATAATTTTTAATGTATCCAACTACTGAAATAGAACTAAACTTTTTTCATTTGCTCATTATATTTAATGCTTAATCAACTACTTAATTTTTTCTTTACAATATGTTGCCAGCATATTGACAAAAGCTCAAATTAAAAAATAAGTTCTGCTCAAATTAAAAAATAAGTTTAATTACTGCAAATTAAACTTAGAAAAGTGTAACATTCAGCAAGTGTCTATATGAAAAGGAATAAATACAAAATATATTTTCTAAAAATAAAAAGTGAATGCGAGAAAAAGTTTTCTATGACGATTTAAAATAACTATATTATTAATTCAACGATTCATTTTTATTTAAGGCATACATTTTGATTTAATTATATGCAAGATATCCGTTCTAATAAGAGCCCAATGGCTAATTTCTAAAATTTTATTAATCGGAGTATATTTCTAATAAAAAATTATTTAAATGAAATAAATAGTCATATTTTATGCAGTTTTATTCAATAAATGTTCTGAAGAATTAGGATTTTTAAATTTTTTGACAGATCCTTTATTCTGTGAGTCATGTTTAATAAAATATTCTTGAGACACTAATATTTTAAATAAAAAAAAGTTCCACTCTTTCGCAATTAAAGTTGTTTCAGAGATGAAAACTTGAATGCCTCTATTCTATTTCTATAAAAACGCGCGATTTTAAACCTCTCCATCCACCATCTTGAAGAAAAAAGCCAATCAGTTCTTAAGCTTTCGCCGAGACTGATATATTGTTGATTGCTCTAAAATAATGATATTAGAAACTTTATAACTTAACTTTTTATTGAATAATTTTTTGAATATTTTATAAATTATATTAAAAAAATTCTGTGGTACTCATCTATAGTAATTTTAAAAAATGTGCTTAGTTTTAGCAAAAAGTGTTCATTTTTATTGACGTTCCATCCCTTCCATTTTAAATTCAAACAACAGCAGCCAGCAAATTAGAGAGCTATACAGTACAATGAATAAAATATCGTAAGACATCTGTAATAATATGATTTATGTGAACATCCAAATATGAAGCTTAAAAATATTTTGCTGAAGAAGCCATTAAGAGACCAAGGCACATAAATATTTAATTGAAAATTTTAGAAAGCATTACTCCATGCGAATAAGCTGGTAGCCAGAGGCGATTAGTTTTTAATCTAAAAATGACTGATTGACCGCAACATTTAAACGATATCCGAAAGGAGTAGAATGGATGTTCCCTTATATATATTTTCCCTAACTTATACTTCCATTTACAAACTTTCATTAAATAAGGTAATCAGTTGTATAGAGAAGCTTTGGCTTCTATGAAAGTTAAAAGAAAAAGTTAAAAAGATTAAATTTTTATATCTCCAATGAGTGCCAATTAGTAAAATTTTTCTCATACATTCATTCACATAAAGTTTCACATTTCTATTTGCAAACTTTGCAGAGATGCGCTTCATTTTAAATTTGGAAGGACTCATCACAAATTTAAATGAAAAAATTTATTTCAGAGATGCAAATTAATTCAATACAAAAAAAAACTGCTATTTGTAAATATTTGCCCAGCAGTACAATGTTCAAACATTATGACGTGAAAATATGAAACTTACTTGAAAAAAATTTGCTAATCGTGAATAATATTGTTTACTTTGATGATAGTTTAAACATCGCCTTTAGAAGAAAAAGAAGAGAAATTTGAGAGAATGAATGTTAAAGATATCCCAAAGAAATACTGGAATTGTTTACTTTCTAAAAAAGTGACCTATTTCAGTAACAAGGAACGTTTGAATCTGCTGACGTTTTAAACTGAATGTCATCCTAATGCTGGCTTCATTGTTGAAGAATGTAGACTTGCTTTTCACTGTTCATGGCATCTTTCTATGAATTTTAGCGATTGCAAACTAAAAGATCCTCACTTTTCCGGAGAGGAAAAAGCGGATATAATGTTATACATGCGATGCCAAATTTGGCATTTTTTCTTCTTTTTTTCAAACTACTCTAAAGCTAGTGTACGAACATTCAACCAACAAGCCAGAATTATCAAACCGGCAGTTCAGGAACTATTTTAAAATGAAAACTTGTCTTTAAATCGCAACAACAGATATCCGTAACTGAAAAACTGGCAGGCATACAGTTATTATTATTGTTAAGGATACAATTATTTAATGAAGTCCATGAACTGATAAAACAGTAACGTGGACAACTATACAATAAATGTCTAAGATTTTTCCATTAGACCCAAACTTAAATGAAATCTTTTTTTTTTTTTTTTCCAGAAAAGTGCAGTTTGAACGAACGAATGTTACTTTATTTAAAATCGAAACATTAATCTTAAAATCTATTACATTTGGAACTATAAAAAATCCATTTTTCGTATAAGAGATCTTTTATGAGTCGAATTTTTCTATAAATATGTGGTGCGGCTTTTTTAGAATCTATTTATAATCCGTGTTGTTTAAATTTTATACAATAATTTGCTGAACGACGAAAAATGCATTCAACTCGCTTTGATCGACATCAGTGCATGCTCTGTAAACCTTCCCCAACGATATAAAAGTATCCTGTCTATAAGTCATAAGGGATGAATTCGATTGGACAGCTTTGTAGAGGTGTCAGTTAGTAATTATGAGGTAAGCACAGCCTTACTTAGTTCACGTCTATACAACTCTGTATAGATATTTGAATAAATTTTTAAGAAGCATTTCAATTACTGTATAACTAGGACTATTTTTTTTAAATATAATTTAATAAATGCATTATTATTTTCTGATTCTGTCCATTTAATAATCTTTCGAGCTATGCGTATTGTCCTTGAAAATAACTATCAAAGTTACGCTCAGTCAGAGATGTGGAAAAATGGTTTAAGTCAAATAAATTTGTCTCTTAATATCTAAGCAAATTTTATTGGTGGAAGCACGAAATTTGATGGGCTTACAGGTCAGCGTAATATAAATATTTCATTATTCGACCTTCCTTTTTCGCTGTGAGAGCAGCATAAAAACTGAATTGTCAGCAGTTAAAAATCTCTCAGCAGAAGCCAAAATATTTTCATATGCTCGGATACTTTATTTGATGAAACTTTGTAACTAGAAATATAAGTTTAATTACAACAGTTATGCAAACAAACGCTTGTTCCACTTTTTTGGGACACCCTGCATAGTAAAGGGAATTATTTTGAGAAGGTGTCGACATACAAAGTTGTAAAGCATTTATCAGTGAACAAGTTAGTTTTCCTTTCTCTCCAATTATTTTATTAAGTGAGTATTTTCCTTGGAACCAGGACGCTCACATTTCAAAGTTATTAAGGATTGGATTAATAAGGTGACAAATTTGTTAAGATGGCCCCAGAGTCTCCGATATCTAAGAATTGCCGACTCGACGAATATTTTTAGCGGTCTCGAGAACATGTAAAACTGTGAGATTACAATATGGGAAGCTTTAAAGGATGAATATTTACAGGGGATTTTAGCTAGAAAGAATATTTTATTGTAAAATTAATAAGATTTTCGACTTTTATAATATATATATTTGTGAATTAATTTGTTTCTCTAGAATTTTTATAAGGGATATATCCAGTTAAGACATTACTATATACTTTAATTTGTTTCCTGTTTTTCATATAAAAAACTTTAATATTTAATAATTCTAACTTTTAATGTAAATATTTATTATGGAGAAAGTGCAACTCATTTTGTTCACAAAATATAAAAATTAAAGTAGGTTTTAATGAAAGTTGGTCGAAATTATCCAAATAAATTTTTTTAGTAGAAAAACTAACAAAAAAAATCCATCTCGAGTAATATTAGCTATTAAAATAAGAATATCACTACTGTTTTAGCACATTTTTAAAAGTGCAAAATTAAAAACAGTTTTTGTTAAATTTATTATTATATTAGTAGTAAAATTATGTATGTATTCATCCTCTATACATATATAGTATTGTGTATGTATTCATGTATTAGTGTAAAATTGAGTCCTCTGTCAAGCAATTAAAAAGCTTTGTTTTTTAAAACACTTAAAAGTGTTAATTGATATTATGTTTTAACTTCCGATATTTTATATTCTTATAATTGCTTTTATTAAATCGATCAGTGCCATCCTGTTGAAGATTATCAATATAAAATGCGAATTTGTGCAATCATTGAAAGTGTTAAATAAAGTCATCAATCAGATCACTTTTCAATTTGTGCAGCTTCCACGCGATGTCTCGCCGCACCCAGAGCCACTTGCCATTAAGCTCAGTTACTTATGGTTTTTCCTCTGGGAACACCTTCTCATTGAGATCAACAATCCCGTCACATGCGGTTAAGTTTTTTTTTTTTTTCCACGCTTTAAATTCCTAACAAAGTTAATGCTCTCATTTCAACGAAATTACTTTTACTTAAAGTATTTTGGTATCATTTTAAACAAAAGTAGCGAGAAACTGGTTAGAATTTTCTTGTGTTTAGAATAATTTTCTTGTGCAAGCCAAATAAGTAAAAGTAGTGAATTTAATAGTATTCGATAATAATTTTAGCAAAAGCATAATAAATAAGCTATCGGAAGTAGGTTTTGTTGCAATGCGTAAAAAAAATTAATTATTTAATTCAGAGTTTTCCAAACTGTGGATCGCGACAAGAGCTTGGATGTAGAATGTATCTTTCCATAATTTAGAAAAATAGGAAGCGGGCTTAAAAACATCAGAGTACACAACAGGTACATTTTTTTTCTTTGTAAAATCATGTTTATCAAAAACTGTTTATTTTTATTTATTTTTCTTTACAAAATGTTCGTTTTAAATCCATACAATCTCCTCCAGAAAGAGGAAACATTTCACGCACAGGGGATGAAATAGGTTACAGTGTTTAAAATTTGAGAATTTCTCATCTAATTAAGCCTTAAAACCTTCCTTAACTTTCATTACTTATAGCATTATAATAATTGTTAAATTTATAATATAATTGTGTGTAAAATTCGAAGTACTAATGCACAGCTTTATCCGGATGGTGCTGCAAGCATTACATGCAAGAAAGTAACAAAATATTTCACGTGACTTGTGGCGAATTAGGCAACTGCCCACAGCCAATAGGCCAGGGGTGGGGTGAGTGGCGCACGCGTAGCGATATTAGCCAATTTGTCAAATATAAAAATTTGTAAAAAATACAAATCTGTGAATCATACAAAAATTCAAAGCTATAATGTCTATTCCCACTGAATAATTAAAATTATTATTAAATGAATTAAAGTATCATTAATTATTCATTTTTAACCTATATTATTTATTATTTTAACTGGCTATGCTATAGTCCACTTGATAATTACTAAGAAATAATAAGCCAGCAAAACTATCACAAGTATCCTTTAAAGGGCACTTGTGTCAAAGATGTAAAATCGTTCGTTAAATAATTAGATGTCATTTATTCATATAATGATATTTCGTAAAGATTCTGATACAAAAAATCTGCCAAAATAAATTAAGAAACTCACATGTAGGTAAGATATGGTTATTAAAATGAACAAAAACGATTTTGACATGAATATTCCGAGAAAAATGATTTGGTACGGCAGTTAATGAAATTCAAAATGGTTGATTTAGCGAAAATGATTTCCTAATTTTTTAAGAAAATGTAGAAATTGAAAAGAAAGAAAAGAGTTTGATATCATTCGTTATGATTGAAGAATAAATCAAAATATAAAAGCGTTCATGATAAAATCGTTGATGCATAAAAATACGACCCTTTCCGATAATAATGAATGATGAGTATACATTCTACGAGTTCTCAATCAGTTGAAATCATCTTTTACTTTATTCCACAGGTGTTCTTTCCATTCTAATTCTGAACCTGGACTGTCTTGTATAAAAGATCCCCCCCCCCGACAGGAATTGAATGAGCCTCATTCCGCTTTCGATATGCCTACAAACATATAGAGGAAAGAACTCGACTTCTGCTCGCCGTCTTACGTATCATTAGAATTTAAATTTTTTTTTCAACATTCACTCTAAATTCGTTTTTTACTCCGTTTCTTTTCATTCAGTTTGAAATTCAGCAGAAATTCCTCTGAGGATTTGAATTCCTCGATTGTTTTGAAAATAAACTATTATACATTTAAAAAAAATCCAAATGATTTTTGAACGTTGTTTATTTTAAACTTTCGGTTCTGAAACAATAGATTTGATACTAACTTACAGAATGAATGAATACAATACATACAATTCTTTTTCCTTGTTTCCATTTAAAACCGCCATCTTCAAAGGGTTTGAAATGTCCCCCCCCCCTCTCCCCAACTTCTTACAATTTTAAATTAAAACTAATGTGTGTGTTTTTTTTCTTGTATTATATCTCATCTCGGATCTACTATCTCATTTTAGGAAAATTCTCTGCTTCTATTGATATTGGTAAACTGCATATTCTGATGACTGTATGTTCATTAATGTTTAAAGCAAACGTATTTTATTGATGGATCATTATAATCAATGAAAACTTAAAATGTAAATATATAGTGCATATTTTTTGTCATGATAATGTTGAATGTCATTAATCACATTAGCTCACATTTTTGAAAGTGTATATGTTTTTTTTGTTTTTGTTTTTTGATAATGTTGAATGTGTGAATTTTTTGTCATGATAGTGTGTGTGTGTGTGTGTGCAGGGCCGGCCATGTGGGTGGTGCGGCGGTAGCTATGCACCGGGCCCCAGGATTGAGGAGCCCCAATTGATCAAGAACTAAAATAATATTCAGAGCAATAATAGCGGAATAGAAAGAAGAGAGGAAGAAATTTGTCTGGAAAAATCGACGAGTTTGGAAATGAATGAAGATATATTACAATCTAGTGCAGGTGTGCCACATAATATAAATAAACGTACGGTCATTTATCTCACCTACTAGGTTAGATGGCATTTTGTATTTTGATAATTCCTACTATAAAAGGTTTAATTTTGTTCGATATAATTATGTCCGTGCCAAAGAAGTGTCCCTCTGGGTTTCAAAAATGAAAATTAGTAGAAAAGAAAAAAGAAGAAGAGCTAAATTTAAAGAGGTCACATGTAGATAAGAGTTTTCTTTCCTACGAAGAAATTCTGACAATGAAATGGTTTCGACTTCAGAAGTTACAATTCAAGTTTCAGCAGGGGAAGAAAACAAACTGCACAGTCTTGTCATGCATGTATAGAAATTGTGAAATTCGTTGAAGAGCCGTATGTTTATACAAATAGGATAGAATCAGAAAACAACTACAAAAATGGCTATAAAAAATAGTGGTGATCAAGTGAATGTAAGTGAACCAGGTTCGGAGCCCATTAATACAACTGATAAGTTTAGAATGTGTGTTAAAACCGGACTTATACAAAACAAAAGAGATTTTGCTAAGAATGCTGAAGGCAGCTCATTTTCCACCACTCATTTTATTTTAAAAAAATACCAACTAATAAAACCCAGTTTCGCCGTTTAATGCATACAAAAACTCAAGAGTCGGTATTTTATTCCAATTTTATACTATTTTCCAAAAGAAGAGGAGATGAACATTCTACAAGATTTGTAAGTGGTTATAATAATTGGAGATAGCTGTCAAATCTAATTGAAGATCATAAGCGTTTTATTTGCCTCTTGAATTCGTCTATTGCTTTTAAAGAATTACTAAAAGACTCAATTTAAGTTTGACTATTGATAAAACAAATCAAGTTAAAGAAATAAAAAGATTTAAATTATTATTTCAAAGCATTGTAAATGTGATTCTAATTTTAGCATTCAATAATCTTAAACTCTGAGGAACAAATGAAATAATAGGAATCCCTAGTGATGGAAATTTTTTAAAGCGAATTATTAAGTAAATGCGACTCTGTGGTAATGGATCCTATAAACAGAATAAAAGATTCGAAAAATGGAACTGTGCGTCATTTAACATATATATCCGAAGAACAAATTATTCTTGCGTTTGGAAATTTAAGTCTTTAACAAAATGAAAGACGATATAAAAGCAGCCACGCACTGTAGTATCCCAATGGATTGTACTCCTGATATTTTCTATCAGGAAAAAACTACATTCATTACTGTGTATACAAATGTTGAAGAAAAAGATGAACTATAATTGAATCCTTTATAGAGTTTATTGAATGAATTGATATGATTACAATTACAACTGAAAGCTAAAATTTAAGAACAAAATTGAACACATTTTTAGACGAGGCAAAGGTGATAGCACGTTATTTGAATATTTCTGAACATTTGCCTGAAAAAGAATTTGATAAAGAAAAAAAAATTATATTCCGAAATATCAAAAGGGTGAAGTTATAGAAAACCCGGTAGAGGAATTTAGAAGTTATTTTTTAACACCGTAATGGATACTGTTATTGCACAGAAAGTTAGTTAGTTAGTTAGTTAAGTTAGTTTAGTTAAGTTAGTCCGGTAGTCAGTTAGATTTAAACATATTTCAAATCAATTCATGTTTTTCTAAATTTACAAAGTTTTTGGAGCATTTTTCTTATTCAACTATGACAATGATGTAAATAAAAATATAATCCAGAAAATTAGTTTGTTACAAATTTGATTTCTGACAAAAGGGATGTAAATAACACACGAGGCATACGCAATATATACTAAATAATAATTATAATGAATTATTTCTAAACTCATTAAATGTGTCAAAACTTTTTTTGCGTTGCCAAAAATTATAGAACTTTTTAAGCAAATTAATATTAATAATAGGCATGTGTGTAGAACTCTTAAATGTAATTACTATATTAAGCATTGAAAAATTTGTAATATTGTAATTGAAGCAATCAATAGCAGAAACAAATTCACGCATTAAATATGCATGCAATAGTAATTAATATTATGCTCGTATTTGTAATTTTTTTACTTCGCAAAAAAATTTAGGGTCCCCAAATTGTTTCTTGCACCCAGGCTTCTTTATAGAGAAGGCCGGCCCTGTGTGTATTGAAAAGTACATGATTATTTCAAAAGCAACTAATTACTTTCCTGACGGGAATTTATCTGTGAATTGTTGTAGTAAGCGACAAAGCATTTTCTTTTTCATTTTACGCATTTTATTGATATATTAATATACAAGATGCCCACAAGTTATCTCACATTAGCTTAGAACGGCGAGAACTAATGCCTCAAATTTGGTGCCTGGCCATAGTAAAGAGAACCCATATGTTGAGATCGTTTACAGGCCCACCTTGTGACAAACAAAGGAGTTAATATTTCTATCTCGAAAAAGGTAAAATATGAGGGAGAACAGGTGTTATAAAATTGTAGAACCTCTTCTATTTAGTATGAAAAGAATCTTGAATGCAAAAATACTAAGAACAAAACATGCAAAACGGGAGCACAGGAGAGAAAAGATCATCTTTTGAACAATAAATTTCGAGGTATGTGCTGTAACTGACGGCGAGTACTTTTAACATGAAAGCATGTGCTGTTAACTAATTATTCTTTTATATTTCTAACGCTTTTCTGAGTACAACTCATGTTGAGAGGATGCAGAAATTTTCAACTAACCACACAACCATTCCACGCCTGAGAGCTGTGGAAGAAAATGGCATAATAAAATATTAGCAGCACTGTTACACAATATTGGCTATTAGTGTTTAAAAGAAAAATGTTTTTGTATGTATCAGTTACTTTCAAATACATCAGAATTACTTCCAGTACTATCGAGCTGTGAGTAATAATTTATAAAATATCTTTTTACATATTTTCAGTGTCAGATGTTCCTGAATGTGGTGGAATTTATATGTTTGCAACTTAAATGGTTTTCGAATATATTTAAATATGAATAATATATGTAAAAATTTAAAGGTTTTTGTTATGTATTTTAATGTAAAAGAAATTAAATGACGTAATTAATTTTTCTTATGTTGTTTGTTAGCAGAGGAGGGAGCTGTTGAAATCTAATTAAATTTGCGATCTAACCATGTGCTTCAAGAATATTTTTACAAGGCTACTGATAATTAATAAATACAACTTTTTTGTCACTGATCTTACGCCATTTCTCTTTTTCTTTTTTTATTACATTGAAATCATCTTGCGACCAATTTTTCACAGGGATTATATATTTTTTTAAATGATTTGTTGGTATAAATATTTTCTAAGAAATATCTTTTTTTAAATTGTTAAAAATTCAAGGTTTGAGACGCATCTTCCTCTTCCACATCTTCATCTCCACTCGAAGTATGAAATTACAATAGAATAGAATAGAATAAGAATGGAATCAAATGGAATTTAATTCCTTTCAAGTAAAAGAAAGAGTAAAATAAGTACAAATAATTTTGACAGCTGCCATAATTCGTATGGTAAACCGTTGAATTTTTAAGCCCATAAACTAGCCAGTAGTCTTTCAGCACTCGTTTTTACCAGGAACACTGCATCTTTCTTTTTAATACAGCACCCTTCTTCCGAATGAGCGTCGCATTCATAAAAAAACTCTGAATCGGACGCAGGAAATGACGAATACAGACTTTTTAAAAGAGAGTTGTCAATTGTCGTTCTTTACGGAGAAATCGCGAGGAGGAGGGGGGGGGGTGGCCAAACGATTGTCCGAGCAGCAGCGAAAACACAAAAGTGTGCCCCTCGCCAGGGTTCCGAACGGTATTAAACATCCCGAATGAAAACAATAGCGCATCAGTCGCACAATTACGACAGAAGAAAATACGACGGCTTTGTCTACCCAAATGCCGCCGACTCATGAATACCACAGAACGCCGCCTGTCACTACCCGACACTGTCAAAAATCGTAAATACGATTCCCTGCCCCCCTCCTTCCAAGCTGAGAGTGTTGTGTGTTATCAAGAAAGGGGGGGGGGGAGGGTTGCTCCTTTCCTGTACATGCTTTTCTCCTTCTTAGGTAAAATAGGTGAAACGCGAAGCAGACCGAAACCGAAAGAGTTTCGCTGTTTTAAGAAAACTCGAGGGAGCAATTCTCTTTTGGCGGAATTCATTGTAATTGGCGCGCTGGTTACATTCGGTGTTCTGCTGATCGCCCTTTTTCAAAATTTCTCCTTTATTTAATCGTTTTCTTACTCATGCATCATCAAGACGTGAAAAAATCTTACAACGAATTATTGAGTATAATATTTGTTTTTTTTTTAAAATCTAATAATTAAATTCCCTTTTATTATTAGATATCTAGTGATCAAAAATGCTTTAGGTAGTGATATTGATTCTTTTTTACTATGCCCTTAGGACCGAATTATTAAATAGGCAACTGCCTACGATTCTATAATTTTAGGAAGCCCCGAGATTATTTTTTGTAGCAATTTGAAAGATTTAAAAAAAAAAAAATCCCATTTAATTGTAAATGTAGTGCAAGTGAGCTCTTTCAAGTTAAACTTAGATATTGTTTGAATTAATTTTAAAATGTTATACTTGTACCAATCCCTAACTGATTATCATTTGTAAGCTTTATATTGTATTATTTCATAATTCTTAAAAAAAGTGTTCTTTATAATTTTGTGCTATGTCCAATTTTATTATTAAATACTATTTTGATCGCAGTAAGAAAGTTTTGTGATTCTTTATTATTATTATTTTATTTTAAATTACTTTTAAATCTTTTATTGAGCATTTCTTATACACGATGTACTGAAATTTTTTCAGAAAGAAGGGCTTCAGATATTTACATTGCCTTAGAACTCTTAAAAACTTGGCCCCCGCTTCCGCCTCCGAGACCATTGCAATTTTACAGCATTATTTTTGTTTAAAACAAATGTTGTGTAGGAAATTTTATTTCGTAGGCAGTGTTGTGATTGCTTCATTTGTGATACAAAAGTACAGCGTATTGGACGAAAATATAGCATTTTTGCATTTCTGAGCATCTATTAACTTGCAATTTTGCGTGGAATGAGTATTTATTGTTCTGCTAGCTTTCAAAATGAAAGGCTTTTATTTTGCAAATTTATTTCGAGTTTCTTCTGGATACATTTCATAAAATTTCATTTTCTTTCTCCAAAAAGCGTCAATTAAAGATATGAATACTATTACCTTATTTCCTATACTGCATTTTTTTAAAAACTTTTGTATCCTATTTGTTTTAGATCGCTTATGTGAGAGAGATTCAAATTTTATCTCGGTTTTTGGGTTAAAATAAATATTATTTAATCTTAGTTATTAAAAAATAATCAGTGTATTTTAAATGAAATTGCAATTTTCTATAGAAACTGGCCAACATTATTAAAAACATTGCTGTCAAAATGGATTGTCAGATTTTCATTGACATTTTAAAAAAATGGATTGAGAAACTTAAGCAAAAAGATGATTTTTAAAATAATAATTTCTTTTTTAATGGATTTTCCTCATTTGGGTCATTTAAAAGCTAATACTTCAAAATATCTACATTTTGCTACACACACACACACACACACACACAAAAAAAAAAAAAAAAAAAAATGACAACAAATCGAGATAATTATGGTTTCTCGTTGCTGTTAAATTTTCTTCGGCACTTCTGGAGCCTTCTGTGTCGAGACTATAGTTGATTCCCTCCACTAATTGACAAGCAAAGTTATGAAAATGACAATAAATTTATTAATAATTGTGCAAATCGAAAATGAAACGTCATTTTTCACCATCATCTGAAAACAGAACATATTGTGTTGCTGCTATAAATCCCAGCTGCTCCCAGAGGAAACATTTGCATTGTTGTTACGGACTCTTATTCGAACTCATTTAGAGATTTATTGTTCCGAATGCTTACGATGAGAAGGATTGTTCTAGAAAAATGAATGTCCAGTGATAGAATATTATAGTACGGCTATGAAGAACCTACCATTTAAAAATTCCTGCCATTCATATATTCCTATAGTCAATATATAAACGGAATTCCTGATGTTTCCTTTTCTCAAATTTAATTTTTCTGTATTTTATTATCACTATAATCGCTTTTTCAATTTGACTTCAATTTGACGTCATTTGGTATGGATGAAAGAATAAAGAGCACACTCGGACATTGATCTTGTATAGATAACGCAATATTCTAAGCATTCTAAATATTATCTTACTTCTCTTTTACAATTTCGGTTATTATGACACTTCATGCTTTAACGGATTAAAGTGAAAACTATCAAAATATTTGGCTAGTAACACTGAATTTTTTAATTATTAGTGAAAGAATAAACTAAATACAAGGATTAACAAAACTTAATTAACCATCCTTCCTTCAAAAAGAAAGAGAGAGAGAGAGAAAAAAACATATCATATATATTATTCTTGTGAAATCAAACGGGTAAGTGGTCTTGCAAATTGAATTGCTAACATACACTTATTTTTAATAAACTAATATATAGCTCGAAACCAGTCTTCAAACAGTTAATATCTAATTCACTTCAGGATTTCCTAAAAGATTTTAATCACTGTATTTTTATGCTGTTATGCACATAAATATGGATAAGCAAAATGTCAAGCATTATTATTTGATCCAAAATTTGATGATTCTCGTGAAGTCGTCTTTTAGATTCCATTGTGTGTTGTCGTTAAGCGCTTTCTTGCTTATCTGTGCATGGAGACGAACACAATCTTCCATTTCGTGGTAAAAACCGCGTGTCAAAACTGTTTCGTTTACAAACAGAGGGATATAATGCCAAAAATAAGACTTCTCCAACTAAAGGATGCAGCAAAAGCCTGCAAATTGAATTTTTTGACGACGATGATGAATTGAACGTGAATCGTGCAACAAGTTTTTATAGATGTAGTTGCGAATCATCATTTTACGGTGAAACTCTAAAAATGTGACGCTAGACGAAAACAAAATCCGGAACTTCCCGAGAACACGCTCAGAAATAGAAGAGGTTTGCGAACTGCTTCCACCTACCGATTCGTGTCGCGAGACGCCGAGAGAAAGTGTTTCGATACTGGGGTGGGGACGAATCACTCTCGTGAGTCACGAATTCGGCGCGTCTTGAATGCTTTCTTCTTAATTATTCGCTAATTAATTGACACGGGGAGCGATAAAGCGGCTAGCACTATCGCGAGTTATCGAGATTCGCGGCTGAGTGAAATCCTTTTGTCTGGAGGGGGGGGGGGATTCAACCATGCCCTTGCATAGAAATTGCTTGAAAAAAAAAGGAATCGATCTGACGCTACAGCATCATAAATAAATGCAGAATGAGCTTAAAAGTTATGAGGAGATGAGAGAGGTAAAGTGGCGAAGAAGGTGATCTTGGTACAAATGTTGCACAGCGCAAATTGAATTTTTCAAAATTCAGTTAATGTGACACTTATTAACTCTACAATTGTGGTGACGCAAGAGAGCCGTAGGAAGACGTATGAATTTAAATTTTAGAAGATGGTGGACTTTTTTGAATCATGTAATTGTTCAAGAAAGCATTTATGCATCCATGATGCCTGAAACTATTTAAAACGTATTAATCACATAAAAAGTACAACAAAATTATACACGACAGGCATTTTGATAAATAAAATACACGAAATTATTTTAAAATCCCAATTTATTTCGCCTTTTAAATTTTATCTGATTTCAATAAAAATTTATAGAGACACTTTAGTAATAAGATCCTTCAAATATATTTGTATCATATTATTAACGTTTAGTTTACTATCTCTACCTTTTAAACGTAATTTTAAATGCGAAACTGAATCACAATCTATCATAAATGTTTACAATGGGGAAAATGTAAAAGGAGTTTGCAGGAAATGTGTTAGTAAATAACTGCAAGAAAGAGTACGGAAGAAATCTTGAAGCAAGGCTACTGTATAATCTGCAGGTTCAAGAAAACACACGATACTGAAAACAAACCAAGAAGGGATCGGCCAATTGATTTTAGTGAGCCCTGCGAGTGGCGACACACGAGACAAGCTCACATTAATCCTAACACAAGGACTGTTAAATTGACTCTGGAAAATGAAAATTTGTTCGGAAATTAGCAAATCCCAAGTCTTTTTTAATTTTGTAAGGAGACAAAATGTTTTAGGCAGAATTCTAAAAAGCAAGCCCAAAATGAACAAAGCAAACAAATATGCTAATATAAGTTGATATTTGATGCTATGCAAAAAGAGCCAATAGAATTTTTATAGAGGGAAACAAATATTAACGTTATTTTAAATGGATAGCAAGCAAACATTTTAGGGCTCACCAAATACAGCACTACATACAAAAGTAAGATTTAGGATTGCATGGCAAACTCTGGCATGGAAAATTTAGAATTTCGTGGCGATATCTTAACATTTCTTTGCCAGACTGAAAGTAAAATGCAGGAATTTCAAGATGTTTTAAACTGTACCAAGCAAATGATGTAAGGCATATTTCTGACATCAACAAATTGTGGGTGGTCTGTGATTGTCCCCAAATAGCGCGTTTGGAATTGCGTCCTGCAAGAATTCAACAAATATACTTTTAGTAATCAAGAAAGCATCCAATCGAAAAATGAGCAAAAATCGACTGTCATTTTGCTAAAATGTGTTGTAAATATTTGTGAAAGGTCCCAAAGCGCAAAAGTAACTCAACAAGATAATAACAATGTGTTTCATTGTTATTTTCTTAACATTTTGGACAGTGGGTCCATGTTTTATTGCTTTCTCATACGCGAAGTAGAGAAAAAGTATTGTCATCGTCAAAAAATCTTAATTCGAGATGTGGACGAATCTCCGCGTTTTAGATTTCCATGAGTTCGAAAAACACATTTTTGAAAAGTGTTTCTCTGTCTGTCGGCGAATTCTAAAACACTTTAAGCTTACGGTCTTCAGACCAAATGTGTAGCTTTCGGTCAAATTTGGAGCAAAATCCGATAAGAAGTCTTTCTGTCCGGCTGTTCCAATGAAACTTCAGAACTTAACACGATAACTATAAAAAGAAAGGAGTTAGCTGGATAAAATGTTGTATGTAGACGTAACATCTATAGAGTAGGACTTTAACACATTTTGAGCCACATCCAACAAAAGTTTGACCGTCTGTCGGTCTTTACTTTTGGAAATGTGTAAATCCGATAACTCAAAAACGCAATGACTTAAATATATGAAATTTGGTATGTGATTTTGTGGCTACAACTGTCACTTTATGTAATATTTTTGATTCAATTGGCAGAGAAAAATGTATGTAAAACAAAAATTCGATTTTTGGATGCTATTAACTGCATTCCAGGGAGTAATCGGCAAAGAGACTCGCCAAGCATCTCACAATATATTCAGTAAAAAGGCGAAATTCGTGCAAAAAGTTCATTATTGTATTCCAAGGCGTTCTCTGGGATAACACCTTTATAAGAGAGGATGCGACAAAGTTGTGCCCCCCCCCCCCTGTTTTTTTTAAGTATATTTTTAAATTGTTTTACTTTAGATTATAGCCTCGTCTACTGAAAATAAAACATTTTTCAGTTATCATGATTTCGATTTATTAAAGTTATTAAAGTTAAAGTTAATATATAAATGATCCATTTTACTTTATTTGTGTACACCAAAATGATAGTAAATTGAATTTTGTAAAAAGAATTGTGCCTCAATAACCTTTTGACATAACTTTCGAAAGAAACATTTTAAATTTTTTTATTCATCTTATTTTTTTAGAAATAAAAGGAAAATTATGATAAGTGAGTCTTATTGATTAAAGATGCTACAGGAAACTTTGAGTCCTCAATGTATAGATATAATGCTCGCCAATTTCCTCGTATTTATGGAAACATGCTGTGTGCAATGAGTTATTCCGTAAGGCTTTCTAGAATTTTAAATTTTTCAATTCAAAAATAGCTGTAAAATCATCTAACTCATTATTCTAAGTGAAATTTAAATTCCAAGCACAATTAAAAACATAAAAATTTTAATTTCATTGAATTAACTATAAATATTTCTAAGTTATTATTATTCCATTTGAAGAGTCTTCCTTTACCTTTTAATGACGATTAAAAAGTGAAATTGTTTTCGAAACCTGTAAAGCTAACATTGCAGTTAAAATGAACATTGAAAGGAGTTTTTAAAATTTCACCTAAAATCAAATATTTAAAGAACTCAAATGACTTACTTCACTTTTTTCATTCTAAATCCTTGTTTTTACTTTTACTTAACTACATTCATTATTTTTTTTTTCAATGAAAAATTCTCTATTTTTCCTTTTCATTCAACATTAATTGTGAGTTCCAAACATGCCTCAAAATAAAGTAATCAAACAAATGGCTAATTATTTTATTTTTTTTAATTTTTTAATATATTCTAATAATAAATTCAAATATTGTTGCTAATTTTTTATACTTGCGTATTAATATACCATACAATTTTATGGACTAGATTTGTAGGCATTAATTTTTTAAAAATCTTTGTTGAATAATTTGGCATTATAACCATAATCTCCACCGTGTAATACTGTTCGGAGTAAACGCGAAATTTCTCTTTAAACAGAAATTAATTTTCTAATTAGAAAATTAAATGTTTTGAAGTACAACGTGTTTCAAAAGTATGTTCGAAATTGCAAATATTTTAACTAATTTATAGAGAAGAATCTTACGAATGAACATTTCGGTTAAAACAGAATTTTTCTGGAGCTGTATTTAATAATTTGCACTTCCAAATTCTGATCTGACTCTTTTCAGTTTTGCAAAGGAAATAATTTCTTATCTCATCGGCGTAAAAATGTTGTTTTCTCATTGCAAATAACACCGAGAGCCAAATACCTATCCTTTTAAGCTTCGAAATTCTCGATTACTCACCTGATCTCTTACAAAGGCTTTGTCTTTCTTTCTTTCTTTTCTTTTTTCTCCCTATGATAGAATTTTGAATCACACAACTTTTATATTTTAAATATATTTCTTTTATTTCTTCTTTGCACAGTTATTGAATTTAGTTATGTAATTTCTTTTCAAGTTATTTTCCGTATTTGCCTATTTGTGCAACACAGTCAAAAGTAACCTTTGAACAACACACCTCTTTCATTACCAAACCAAATCTAGCACTGCTTCCAATATAATTAGTAATGTGAAGTATCAGTTCGCATGGCAATTAATACACTGCATACCTCGTTTTCTCAGCCATTTACTCTGGAGTTTGGATGACAGAGAAAGAAGCCAGAAAGGTACCGCCATATTCACGAAGATAAAAGTAAAACATTGTTATGGCTTTGTTATTCGAGGCCATTAAATAGTTCGTCGTTTACTGGCTTTGTAGTAATAAAGCCTTTAGAAGTCGTGTAAATCAGACATAAAATTGTCAATAAAGACTTCAAAAAGTGTTTGGTTTTGAAACGAATAATAATAATAATAAAAATTCATAAAAATTTAGAAAAGAATATACGGGCATAAAATCAGAAACTGTCCAAAAGCTGAGACTCGTTATATATCAGTTACTCATATTTTTTTTAAAATTGTCTTTTTACTTAATAAATTTCTCACACAATGTAAACTTCGCTTCCACTTATCATTTATCTCAAAGTTTCTTTTTCATAGCGTAGCCAAAACGTGGCTCTTCAGCTCTCAGACTTCGTAGTACCAATATCTAAGAACCTTCCAGCATCTAACGCAGATTGTAATCTCATTAAAAGAATCTTCTGCCTTCTTATCACTCATTAATGAAAAATATTGCCAAATTTGATCATCAGGACATATAACATGGCTGCAAAACCCCCCGGAAGTCACAAACAGGTGGCCACTGAGCACCCTTCACTCTCACGTGACAGAGAGAACACCCGCCCTCAAATCACCACTTATTAGGAAAACTCCTCTGATGAAAGGGACTCGCTCCCTCCCTCCACAACAGGTGGCACACCTGCTATGTAAAGGTGCAGAACGAAACCACATGTAGGTAGTCCCCCCCCCAGAACAAATTAAGCAGCAGGTTGATAAGATGTGCAACATTTCGGTGCCTTTCAGTGATTGTTTTGCACTCTTCCTTTGTTAGTAGGCGCGGGGGAAAATCGCTCTTGGGTAGGATGTACAGTGTGGGATGATAGATCGACACATTTTTGTCACTGTAAAGCATTTTTGCTTAAATTTGTCACTGAAAACAGATACTCTGTCATCGCGTATTTTTTTATTATTGTTTCATACACCATTAAATAGTGATCATAACATCGTTGAAATCAGAAAAACATTTTACATTAGATGCACAAAAAATAAGGGGTAAAGTCCTCAGAAGTTTCAAAGATACAAAAACATGTTTCTGTGTAATCATTTAAATGATTAATTTTCTATAGTAGAAGGTATTAGTGCATTTTAAGAAGATTATACACGTCTGAAACTTTTCATGCGATTTTATGTTCACAAAGATCAAACTGTTAGAGCAGCTCAAATATTTGATTTTAGTGAAATTTTAATGAATCCGGAGAAACTGCTCTCACCCATCCATCAGCATTTGAAAGAAGTGTGATGATATTAAAGAAAGAAAACAATGAAAGAAAAAACAACTTTAGTTCCAACCATCAATATTATGTTTGGCTTCATATATTCTTCATTACTGAATAATCTCGAAAATTCCGAATTTCTAGTATGAGCGATATACTTTCTCAAATTCTCTTGAAATAGATTAATATATTATATTTTATAAAACGTGAAAAATAATTTTAATTATTTATACTACTTTATTTGAAAACAATAAAAAAATTATCTATTATTTTAATAATAAATAAAAAATGACTTCCGCTAGTAGTATGATCGTTTGATATTTCATTTTATTATCTGAAGTTATAAAAAAAAATCGCGATCTCTGAAGAATAGCTACAATTTGAATTATATTAATGTTACACACATTTAGGCACCACAGGCCAACGCAGCCATACTTCATAACGTTATAACATAATATTACGATTATCATATACAAGAAAATTAATATAGGATTTAGTTTTTAAGTTTGCTGCAACGGAATACTGGAACAGTATTTTCGAACAGAACAAAGCATACAATTGAAATTGAAACTCATGATATTGCAGTAATCAGTACATGTAAACACAAAGTTTTCTGTTATTCCTGAAATGAAATCTTCCCACAAGGAGATTATTTCATTCATACAACGTAAATAAAAATAATCGACAATGACCTATTCGTTTCAGTAAGCGATTCAAATAATTCAACTCAAAATAAAAATCCAAACATATTACATAAAATTTTAAAACAGTAGAAAAATTTTCGAGTCACTCTCTTATCGAATTAAGAAAGAAAATCTTATTTCATGTACTTAGCTAATCTTTCCGCTAAAAGAATAGAACGGCAAAGATAATAATAAAAATGTTAGTAAACCGACAACAACAACAACAAAAAAAAAACCCCGGCCAAAGTAATGGAGTGGATGTTGGGTTTTTATCACTCCATGCTGCGCCACCCGAACGAATCCAAAGAGAGAACTTGCGCTTGACCATGAAAGAAAGGAAAGGGTTGTTGGAAAGTTTTCTACAGTGTCATGCATTTTTATTTAGACTTTGTAATACATCATTTCAATTCATTGGATAAGATACGTTACTTTTCACATGTGATGAAGTATGTAAGTAATAAATCGAAACGGAGCACTGAAGCCATTTCTTTGCAAAAGTTTCAATAATGAATCCGGAACATCAATGAAAAATCTGCATTCATTTCCTTGGGAAACATTCAGTATTAAGTAATACTTGATATTTATAAATATTTTACAACAAGCTCTGTTAATAAACTAATATATATTTGAACAAGTTAAATGCAATATTTGCAAATTTATCCTTCCCTTTAAGTAAATAAAGTCAATTCATTTTCATTTCTTGAGTAGACCAAATATAAAGTTAAATTTCTTTAGGCGAACACAAGCCTAAAGAACCATCACTTGTGATCACATCTGATAAAGACAAAAGCGGTGATTTGAAATTTCTTTTATAGCAACTTTCGATGACATAAATGAACTCCTTTCGCCTCATGACTTCGTATTTTCCGTTTCAGTTCATTATAGCGTACGGAGAGTTCATAAAATTCGACGTTCATTTGAAATAGTTGTCATTATCTATAGATGACAGCTGAACATGCAAACTGATTCTGTTTTCAAAAATGTTATTTCCAGAAATTTCACGTCCCAGGAGGGTAAAGAAATGTAATGAAGCCAATAAAAGAATGAGTTATTTCTTTTCCCATGACATCATCGAACAAAAATGATTCTGTAAAAACAAGTTATTTTTCAAAATAAATTTCTAAAGACAAATTAAAAAAAAAAAAAAATCAAATGTTCCGTTTTTTTTTTTTTTTTTTACAAGTTTTTCCTGCAATTAATCATTTTAAACCTGCAATCGTTTTTTAATTACGAGCCAATTATATGAATTAGATTTAAGGCAAAACGGAATAGAGTATTTTTTATTTGGATGGTCTCTCTCTCTCTTTTTTTCACTTCAGCCTTTATATATATATATATATATTTAAAAAAAAAATCTATAATTTTTTCATCTTTTTCCTCAGCTTGATAAAACTGCGCATCCGTGGAAACTATGCGAACTGTATAAGGAGCTTCCTAACCGTAAGAAATATTTGTTCTCTGCTACCAGAGTCGTGATCCAAAAAGCGTGGCTAATGAGATGATTTTCGAAATGGAAATAACTTGAGAAATAACTTTGATAAACAATTACTGTGCTTAGATTGCTTACATTAGATTTTTAGTAGAATTCAGCGCAATTGACTCTTTTGTTAAGTTTTTAAAAAATTATCTTGATTAATGACATAAACTGAATGCGTATTTGATTCACAGAATGGTTCTCTCTCCGCTTGCATTAAAATTATTTAAATAAAATTTATTCAATAGGGGAAAAAAAAGAGCAAAGGCAATCTCAATTCTGTATTTAAAAAAAAATGGGGGGTGAAATGATATTCAAGAATGAAGTAAAAACAAATATCTGATAAAAATTATAATTTTTCCAATACTGAAAATATTTAGTTCTTCTAAAAGCATTATTTAAATAGATATTTGGATGCTTGCGGCAGTTGTTGGAATCCATTTCGATTCTATGCTAAATGCATGTCGAAGTTAATATGCATCGCAAATTTGACTGGAATGAGGTTAATAATTTTGTTCGCCCATTTCTCCATATCGTGCACTTTCGGAGCACCAGCAGCATTTGCACCGCTGTGAATTGAAATGGTTGCTGGCGACATTAACGGTTCTAGACTACTGACTCTTTTTTCTTTTGAACTCAAATTATGAGTCTAAAATGCAGGTAGGTCATGAAAACTCACACAAGCCTTTGAACTATTTAACAGTTGTAATCAAAAATAATATATTTTTGTGGCATTTCATTTCAATTTGTTAATAGGCATTTTGAATTGAACTTCAATGTTTCATTTCATATTTGTCTGCTATTTTAAACACCCAAATTTTAATATTGGCCAGTTTTAGTTATACATTGTAGCAAAACTTTAATGATGGAAATTGGGTTTTGAATCCCCACCCTCCCAACGCCATTTTCGGCATCTTCTTCATCGTCATCTGTGACTCAACAGTCGGGATGAGTACATTTCATCTCGTCTTGTTCTAAGCCAAACTTCAATGATGGATGATATGTTAATATGTAAAGGCACTTTCAACGCAGTCGGTTCGTTTTGTATCAGGCTCTTCCCATTTAATTTTTTTAATCCTTCGTAATTCATAATCTTCAAAATGCTCAGGACTGTATGTTTCCCATCACATTCCAACGTAAATATTTTTTGAAAATTTTTGTCGCGAAAATGTACTCTTCTGGGCCAAGTCAAAAGTGTTTGAATATTCTTCTAAAATGTGGCATGCTTGTTTTATACTCACTAAGCTGAGATTTGAGACATTATTTTAAATCATAAATTGCAGCGATTAGCTGCAATTGTCTTTCTGTTTATTCTGATCCAAAATCATTAAAAGCGTTTATTTCGGTTCCGAAATCACAAAAAGAATTTTAGCACATCAGCTCTGCAGTGTTTTGAATAGGAATACTTCGATACGAACTCCTGGTATAATTCCAAACTGTCACAATAAACGAAATAAGTTGGAAGAACGCATTCGTGCCGAATCCGCTGCGGGAGAGGGAGTGCATCGCGCACGGAGAGGCCCCAGCGTCGAGCGCGGAAGCGACGGGGCAATGTCACGCGCGACGGACCGTGAAATCAGACACGCACGACACCATGCGGCCGTCTCAGCAGGACCCCCCTCCCCTCATTGTTTCCTGACACTACTCATTCGGTAATTGATCACCCCCCCCTCTACTCGTGTAATTATTTGACAGATCACGCCGTGAATAATTCTTCAATGGACAGCATTGATTTGATTGCCATCATTTTGGGATATATTATAGCAAATTAGAAGTAATTGGCGCAGTCAATTTGAAAAATAAGACTATAAAAAATTGGGAAAATCTATCTAAAGATGAGTACTAGAGAGCAAAATGATATACATTTGAGAAAAATAGAGTATGTAGTTTAATCAGATCGACTGAATTGAATTTAAAACTCTCCGTGTACCTAAGTTTAAAGCCTAGGCGTTCAACTAAAGATACATTTGAAAGATGTGGAACATGATTTATTGTAAGTGGAGGAAAATGATTGAAATAATCCCTTAAGGTTTTAAAATAATTCTTTTAGGCTAAGATATTGTGGAATTTGTTCAATGAAAATACTTTTTAAAGAGATGAAATGCGCGGTATTGTGGATGCCTAATTTTAAAAAATTTCATATTTTCTTGAATTTCTTTTATTTTAAATTGAAAATCATTTTACTGCAGTAAAGTTCTTATGTTCTTTCTAGTGAAGATATTGATAAAAATAGTACTATTTCATATATTTATAAAAACCAAAAATCAATTCAAAATTTTGAAATATATATATTGGTAACAATTGAAAATTTATTATTTCAAATAGACAAGATGCAATTAAAATTGTTTCACGAGCAATAAAAATAAAAATATAGGTCATCAGTACCTCAAGACATTAACTGATTAAAAAAAAAAAAAAAATCGATTTAGGCATTTCTTGCTGACCACGGACTTTCAAAGTCAAACATAGATATTTAAGATTAGCTTTAATGTGAGTGCTTGTTGATTTAATCTATTCTAATACTATTAAAACGGATAAAAGGTCGAGTTTTCAAATTAAAAATTTACAAATAAACCACTACAATATTAAAATGTATTAAATGGATAGTTTAATTTTTTAATCATTCAGGATATTATTTTGGGATATACATTTCAAATACTTTTCAAAATTCTGTCAAATGTTGCAAAATGACAATAACATCATTTTTATCAACATTGTCATTTTTGCATCTCGGTCATCTAATAAATTAAATAAAATATTTCGAGTATATATATATTGTTTTTAAAGTTGTGTTATTTTATTTTAAGAATAATCGAATTCCAAAGTAATTTCAGTGCTGCAATTTATTTTTGTAAAAATTAGATGAGTTAAAATGTATTCAGTTGCAGGGATAAAATGAACTTTGAAATTTCTTTCCAAAACCATCGCAATGAATGATCGAATATGTTGACACTATTGCAATCGATCCCCCTTCATGGCACTACAAGGGACGTTATCGTTGAATCAACTGCTTTTGTTTTTAAAAATAAATAAATAAACAAACAAATTATTTCACAATTATGAAAAATCTTACTTTCCTCCACTCGTATAATTACTTTATTAATTTATTTGAAAATAAACAATATGCTGCTTATTATTTCTTCAAAAACATTTAATGAGTCTTAACCTTTCCATTTTCAATCATTCTAAATCACCTCATTTGATTTTTAAACTGGTTTGATGTTAGTCAAATAGAATATTTTCAAATAGAGCAAGCATTTCTATGAAAAATTTCTATTTTTTTAAAAATTAGAAACTAGTTAGAAATTAGAACTCATTAGTGTTGTTTCAAATTCTTATTTGTTAAACTTAGTACACCCTAATTTTAAATCTTCCTCTTTTTTTAACTTCGTTTACATTTACAGAAAAGAAAACCTAGAACCTAGTTCCAGATTTTATTTAAAAAGAATCTAGTTATTTTCTTTTGCACCACTGGAACTAATTTCTGCATTCTCATCACAACAATTGCTTCCATGCAACCAGAATGACAGACTTTGTTGATACCATTTTAAATAAACAGACTCCACTTATAGAAACTCCTGAAAAGACAACAATTTAATGCCCGCCAACATCCCATGTTCCAAATGAACCACGGGAGTCTTATGCAAGTAATTAGCACAAAATAAATGAACACATGGCCCCGTAATACGTCTGACAAATTAAGATGAACCCTTGAATCGCACATTTATTAAATATGGAAATAAGCCTCACATAAACAGTTAGCTCTGTGACCAACTGAAATAAGTAAACGTAAGTTCGTAGCAGATATTAGAAGTAGGGTGAATATACTTGCACACTGCGAATTGTGATGACTTTCCAGATGCCTAACAAATAGGAACCATGCTAATAACAACCCCCCCCCCTCCGGCTACATTATTACAAATGTAATGTCTCAGACGAACAATTAGCATAATGATCCCCTATCCGCACGAAACACAAACAGTAAGTAGCGGACAACTTACCTGCACATCTGTAGGATGTTGGAAGTGTTGGCGAGCATCTGAAATTCGGCTATCCACGTACCATGAGTCAGCACACGACAGGGAAGGCCGCTGTCAACACACCCCGAAAGCACGTGGTCACAATTAACGAATGACAATAACAAACAACAAACAACGCGACCGAGGCGATTCTATGCCGATGTTGCATACACCTGCACTCACCGGACGCCGAACGAGGCACTGAACCGACCCGGCCGGCAGCTCACCGATGACGCCGCCATTGGGCGGCTCCACATGTGACGTCAGAAGCGAAGGGCGTGGTCTCAATCAACCAAACCACGCCTCTCGATTGCAGTTCGTTGCGGTGAGAACGCCGGCTTCTTGAAGAGCAATTTTCTTTTTTTTATTATCCATTTTAAAGCATATCAATTTGTGCGGCGCTGATTAAGAAGTCGGTGGTCCTTTTGACAGTTTTATTTGTCATTCTCAAACGGTATTTTTTATTGGTTTTTGCAGATCTTCTGGTTGGATCGGTTTTCATCAAAGGAAGAATTTGCTTATCTTTGGAATGGTAACGGTCTTGAGAGAGAAAAAAAGGTACAAAACTGGAAAATATTTCTAGCGAAACTAGTTGTTTTTATTTAAATAAATTTGTAAGAAATGATTTCAATTTAAGGATCCTGTTAAAAGAGCTATAACACTCATACTTTGCTGTTTCTCATACGACTCTTTGAAATAGTATACAGCTTTTTTAAAAAAAGAATATCGTGGTAAGTTGGTCGGCAAGTTCTCAATATTTCATTCTTGACAAAGTTCGTGAATTGTAAAGCTTTCATCTAGAAGACGAAAGAAATCTCAAGCGTTTAATTAGCGATAAGAGTTTCTTATTCCTATGCCAATGACATTCCGGAAAACTTTAAGACTTTCTGTATTCACTAATTCTTTTTTTTGAAAACTTCCTCACATCTCCAACAGAGTGCACATCGATTGGGCAGGGTTCGGACCCGTGCTCTGCGCATTTTATTATATTCAAGTGAAAAAATATTGCTAGATTAGATCACAGGATTTCGTAGCCCCCATTTTTTGCTGCATAACTCTCATTAATGAAACATCGTATGAGAAATATGATCCTGAACGAAACAAAAGGGAGCGATATATGAAAGAAAGGAGATGACAGAACATATGAAAAAGGATGCATAAATTCAAAAAAATTAAATTCTAAAATAAAAATATGAAAAAAAAAATAATACATTTTCTGTTAAACTCTTGACTTAAGAATTTTTTTTTAATGCCATTATTATATTCAGTGGTGAGAACACCCTGATGAAAAATATATTAAAGAAACGTCAAATGTCGATTTTCTGCTAAATTAAATAACAGTATTTTTAGCCGTTTTAATATAATTATAATGATGGAAAATTATATTATAGCCTGTAAGATCAAAATCATTATTTTAAGGATAGGCCTAAATTTCTGGCTATGTACCCAATTCAAACTAACAGATGGCTTTGAAAAAACATTCAAAAACACATCCATTTTTTCTATAAAAACAGTTTATTAAATAACTTATTTATGATAGGTGATGTAGGAAACTTTAAACAATATTCATACGTGCTATCTACACTATACTTGCTGTAAGTGAATATTTAAGTACAGTAATTGTAATAGAAGAGCGAGGTGAAAGCACTCATAGTAGATGATAGTTATTGGAAAGGAAATACAAATTTGAAAGCCTTTATGACTTTCACCTACGACGAGCGATCAAATTGAGTCAGTTATGAAAGGCCATTTCTATCACGTCATGTTGCTATGCGCACCATTTGATTTTCAGCACAGTTTTGAGCTTTCGATTTTTTTCCAGAAACAATCCTTTGCTTTTAAAATTTACTTTCAATTATGTTCCATAGAACGACAAAAACATTTTCCATCCCGAATGCGTTTACAAAAATAATAAATAATTTCAATCGCATTTACTTATAATCATCAATTGTTGAAAAAAAAAAAGTGGTCCCACCGAAACTTTTTCGCGCACTCTAGAATAACTTTTTTATCCCCCTTCCCCTTTGCGTGCGTGTTCGCGTTAGGCCTCGAATACCTTGCACGGCATCGGCGGAAGATGGTGACGAAGTAGAGACTTTTGGCTTGAATCTAACTTTTTTTACTCAATCTATCGCCAGAATATGAATTTTGGACATTTTTTACTGATAGACTGACACCAAAATTTGAACTGGAATGTCAGTCGTAGACATAAGATATCACAGATACGAATTGCATTGATGTCATGCGAAAGTGCAAATCGATCGGCGATCCACCCTTTGACCGATTTCCTTCAAAATTTGGTAAGAATTTATTTTTAGATGATAAACCTGTGTATCAAATTTTATCTGCTTGAGTTTTGTAGTGATCGAGTTCATTTGTATTCGAACATCCGCACAGAAACTTTCTGAGACTGGATTTCGTTAAGATATTTATAGGAATCTACACATTGGGTCGCTAGTCCGTGTCACACATTTCATTTTTCTTCCTCAAAGAGATTTCGAATTTTCGTATTCGCAGACAGACAGGCATAATTTCAAATATATATATATATTTTTTGGACTCAGGGAGAACTGAAAAGAAGATTTTTTTTTTTTTTTTTTTTTTTTATGATGATGATTACAATATTTCTTCTGTACCGGAAAAGTAAAAGTAAGTCTTCCTCTATACTAATAAAATGAAACATTACGAAGCAAATAAAAGAATAAAGGGGTAGGATGTAACCAAATGGACATGCTGCCGTTGATGGATAGCAAATTCTGTTGGGGAAATGATTATTATTTTTTTCATACTTCCTTCGGCCGACAGTCGTATGAAGTACCGAAGAAGAGATCTCTCGTGGTCTTTGGCGGATATATTTCAATTTCCCGTTTAGATATTGTCTTGTTATGTAAGAGAATAAGTTAGTATAAAAATAAAATGTCTCTCTTAAAAATAAATAAGCTTCAAAAAATGTATTGCGACATTTATGTGTCACAACTCATTGGAAGTCAGAAAAATGTGGGCGGGTTGAAGGATGCCATTGAATTGAGGTCTAAAGCTGAGGCTCAAATGCACTGAGGTAAGTCCATATTTTCAGGAAGAAATTTCATTCTAATATTTAATGCATCATTTATGTAAAACAAAGAAATTAAAAACATGTTATCCTTCAAATCGTATTTTTGTAATGACCAAATTTTACTTTAGAGTGAAAGAATTTTGCTGCTTTAAAAAAAGCACGGCTTTTTAATAATGGAAGTTTCAATGTTCTGAATGAATGCCATTTTTTTTAACCCTACTTCGAATGAATCGGTCTGAAAAAAATACTGGAGAATTTTATATGCATTGAAAATGATTCCCCAAATTTGTTAATTTCAGAAAAATTAAGAATGAATTTTCCTATTAATGAACTCTCGAACAAATGGACTTTGGATTTAATGGATAATGTTCTTGAACTCTTGTAAACCTTCTGCTAATCTTGGGACTGATCCCATCGTTATGATCTGCAGTTACAGAAGTTTGTTGACAGCATGATGTGTAATAGCTCGCATTCTCATTGTGTAACACTGTTTGGAATGCAAAATTCTATGTTAAATACTGCTCATAATACAATCACAATTTAACTGGAGCGGATTTCATGAGCAATGCTTTGCCTTCTTTATCTCTAAAACTGAAGTTTCTTTGCAATGGAATAAAACTTCTACGTACCTTTAGATTAAAGATACTAATATGAAAAAAATAATGAAATACTAACACTGTACAATATGAAGAAAATAAAATCATAGAAATGAAACCGCTCTAAGTACAGACAATTAAAAAAATCAAATGGTATATAATTTTTTGAATGTTTCACCATCGAAATAAAGCAAAAAGTAAATGTCACATGCATTTCAACAACTCGTTCGATGAAAGATTCGTTTCAGTGAATATCCATTCTGAAGACTGAGGAACTCGAGTGATACTCAGCTTCCATCAAAAATTTATTTTTGACTCTGAAATGAAAATGAAACTTCTGTTGAATTAATATTAGTATTGATCTGGACAGAGAAACATCACTATTCGTTACTTCTGAAGAATTAATGAAGCTCTTTGACACTAATTTTCCTGGAAATGAAAAAGGAAATATTTTCACCAAAATGGCAGGAGAAAGGGTGATATTATCTTAAAATTATATACTCTTTATCTTGACCAATTAAAAACAGAATCAATTCGCAATCAAAGGGAAAAAAAATAAATGAAAATTAACAAAAAAAAAATCATTTAATTACAAAAATAACACAGTTTTATTACATTCAGAGAAATAAGTGACCACTTTTGATGTTTTACTCCAAATGCATTGACACTTTTTCTTACAAAACCAAAACTGCAGGGAAAAAAAAAAGATTGTTTTTATTTACAGATTTGCTAATTATTCCTTAAAGATGACTATAGGATACAAAAGTAACTATTAGAACGAAAAGCAAATTTAAGTTTCTATTTGCATCAAGTTGTGATGTTGGAAAAATGAGGTGGAAGTGAAATGAGCAATGGGCTAAAATTAAAAACCTTTATTTATGCATAACGCCTTTCAACTGCAGAAAAAAAATAATGCAGACTTTTTTTTACTTATAAAAACTTTTTTATTGTCTAATTGTACAAGTAATGTACAAAGAGACACCATTACATTTTTTAATTCTACGATTTATTTCTGCAGGTATCTCTCTTCCTCAGTATATATATATATATATATATATATATATATATATATATATATATATATATATATATATATATATATATATATATATATATATATATATATATATATATATATATATAATGCTGTGTATAAAGAGTTTGCACTATTTATTTTTTTTAATTCTCATTTAATGATACTTTTAACATTTGAAGAAAACCTTTTTCTGTAATTTACAAAACAATTAAACAGTTAGTACTTCAAAAGTGATAAGCAAAAATCCAGATCCAATTTTCTATAATAGCAGCGTTTCAACCCTTGAATGATTTTTATAGTGAAAAGCATACGAAATGGTCTTATTTACTCATTTTATTTATTTATGATTTTTAAAATTTTTGTCCTATCAAAACTAGGACTTAGAGCCAACTATAAACATTTTAAACTAGGACTTTAGAGAGAAAAAAAGTATTTATGCAAAAATTGAGATTTTACTAGACTTCTCTTTTAAAACAGCATGTTTTATTATTATATGATTGTTAATATCAGTTTTTATGAAATATAAAGACGTATTATTTAGAAATAAAACATTTATTATTTTTATCGAAATTAGTAAAATGCCTAATTATAAATGACAATTTTTCATCCTAATTTCCTTACTTTCCAAAAATAAAAATATTGAATTCGAACTGTTTTATTTATTTGTGATTATTTTATAAACAGCGTCTAAACTTACTGAAAATATTTTCAAAACAAGATGTAATCCGAAATTATTGAAATGAGGAAAAGAAAGAAAAAGAAAAAAGGGAAAACAAAACAAAACATTTTCTAGATTTTAATAAGTGTGCATTTGCTCATGTCTATAAGACTATCGTTCGTTTATAAGAATAATAATGAGCAGTGATAACATTAGTTTCAATTTACTCTTTTATACAAATGAAGAAATACAATTTTGTTCATTATTTTTTACTAACATTTTTATTATAATCAGCTCATATACTTCTAGCATAAATTTATTTTTGCGTCTTATTTTTTTTTTTTCAGGCTTGCTGTGCTAAGCCTCTTTAATAATAATAATTGAAAACATTTGACTTTAAGAAAAATTATAGTAAATAAACTATATTTCATATATCAGTAATGAAAACTTTGAAAATTAATTTAAAAAAAACCCGGATGGTCCTTTTATAAAGCTACTGAATTATGAAGTGGCGCAAAAAAAGGATTCCATCCGAGCGACTGCTCCCGGTCGATGTCAGAAGGAGCATTTAAGAGCGACAGTTTTTCACTGTTGTTCGATTTCATAATTTCAATTCAATCCTCAAATATTTTCAGATACATTGCAGCAAAACAAAAAACAAAACCCCCTCGATTTTTGCAATTTAATAAGGTGAGTGTTGATGCAGTATTACTTTAATTAATAAACACTCTTTTACTTGAGCTTTCAATGTTTGCAAAATTTATTCCAACTTATGGCTGCAATAACTCGCAGGCAGAGAAATGCATACTGATGAGAGTTGCAACGATACGCTCACTGATGAGAGTTGCAACGAGCACGCGTATAATGGCTGCAATAACAAATGTTTGCACCGGCAATGCACAGGAAAAAAATCAACAATTAAAATTGGAGTATCTATTTTTGGAGAGAATTAGCGATTATTCTAAAGAAAATGTAAAACGTCTTTTATTGGTTTTAACAGGATCTTTAAAAGGCAAAATACAGTACTTTAATATTTTAAGATGGAAAGTTAGACAACTCTTGTCTTAAACCACTCTGGAAAAGACAAATAGTTCAGAAATGATTAGGCAAACTTTAAATGCGAAGAACGCGAACACGGGGAAGAGGAGCGGGTGACAAGAAAAAAAAAGGGAGGGGGCGAGAAGTAAAGAAGGAAAGTAGTGCATCAGATAAAAATATAACACTGGTTTAACGGATTATAAATTCACAACAGAACAACGACACGATGGATAAAAAAACAAAATCACAAGTTAGATGCATTATCAACAAAACACATTCAGGTAGAAGCGTTCAAGCGGCCTGCCTTCCGAAACGGTGGCGCTCCGCATGTTGTTAGCAGATGAGCTTCATGGCATCGGAAAATTCACATGCCACTCAGTTTATGTTCACTATGTTTAATTAAGCGGATTTATACTTTTGTTAAATTTTATTGAACGACCACGTGCCTCGCATCTTCACTTTGCTATCACTTATTCTACAGTAAAAACGACATTTAATGGCATACCTGACTTACCTTTAAATTTTGTGTAGGAGAAGCTGGGCATATCTCAGACGTACGTCAAACTGTAAAAAGGGAGCACCCATTTAGCAGCTGGATTTTTTGATAACTTCAGCATGTAAATACCCTTAATTAGAAATACAATGGATAAGACATTGCGTTTTCAAATAGCTCGTGAAGACCGTCAGAAACAGACCGAGATCGAGTAATTAATAACAGTTTTAAGTTTAAAAGTCACGTATCAAAACAGTTGACCGATACATATTTCACTCCTCCGTAATTGTAAAGTTTATTGCAAAAAAATTGTCTGAAATAAAATGATCTAGATGCAGATTCATAGAATAATATCAAATGTTTGACGCAGCTTGGTAAATGTGATGTAACTACTTACCCTCCATTCGAAACGCAGTATAAAAAAAATCGCGTGCTCTATTCCGTCGATGAATTTAAACTAAAATTGGTTTCCATTTGCCCATCTTTACACCAAAATGCCATAATTTTGGTGTCAGGTTCAAATCTCTCATTTGCTTCTCTGAATTATAGCGTTCACATAGTTATGGACAGCGAGACGGATGTGAAGACATAATTTCAATTTTTCTCTCGCACCCAAAGAGGCATGAAGAGTAAAAATTTATCAGCAATGAAAAGGGCAAATAGGACGATCATAATATTTTTTTTTCCATGTTTTCTTCACATGGTGTAGAACTCGACTGCTTCGGACATTTTAAATTCGAATGTATCGATAATTCAAATTTCCGGCTGAATTATTGACACAATATTAAAGATTCGTCAGTCATTCGAATTTGTATCACTCCATTTGAAATAAAAAAACTGTACAAAAAATAGTTTTTATTTCTGTATTATTATTTTTTTTTTACTTTTTAATTATTTATGTATTTTCTTAATACCTTTTGTGAATAAAAAAATATTTCAGCTCTCTTAATTTCCATGAGCACTTTTTTTGTGTATAATAAAAGTTCGCCACATAAAAAAAAGAACATGTACGCGTGTTTCAAAGTCTCGTTTTTCAGTTTTTGGCAGTCAAAGCCTCGTTTATTGCACTAAAGCCACTCATTTATTGTAATTATTAGTTTTAAAATTATTCAAAAACTTCAGCTATCACTTTAGTACCAAAAATTACTTATTCCAGAAATAAACAATTTATTAAAACTATTATATTTTCAATTTTAGTTTAATATTGACTTTTTCTCTAGCTGCTCATTTTCAAGCATGCTTTTTTTCCTTTCACATTTTTAGATAAATCGAGGCTCTGAGGCAAAGCAAATAAGTAAATATACAATAAAAATATGTAGGCCCTTTTACTAATGCACACTTGCACATTTTCATGTAAAACCAAACGTAACATAGTCAAATAGAAAATATGTTGGATGTAAGTTCTTTTTTAAAATGAAAGAAAATTTCTAAGTAAAAGAGAGAGAGAGGAAAAAGAAAAATCATTAATATTTATCAACCTACAATTTAAGCAACAATAATTCATCAGTACGCTTAATAACACATTTACAGTTACAATTAAAAGCCCGTTCCTGGCAAGCACATGGCAGTATCTTTCTGTTTGTTTGTTTTGGATAAACACAAGATCGCTGTGGGGTCATCTAACAGCAAAACCAGCTCTCCATTCCAGGAGTGAAAAATGGAAGCACAGCAAGACGCAAAGCTGTACACTGAACATCCGTGCAGTTAAAACCTGCGGATTTATACTGACACATGACTGTCTTTTTATAGACACGTGATATCTATTCTCATTTAACTTTCATAGATTTATGCGTTTATCATTTAACGACTGCATCCCAAAGTCATTCTCCAGCTCTTAAATATATTACATAAAATGCGTTAGAGAGATCACTATCATTGAAACCGACTTGAACGCTCACTGATTTTGAAGTGCTCACTGGTGTCACGACTCTTTCGAAGCAAAGTGTGACGTCACGATATGAACCCACATTTTATTGCCGGAGTTCGCGAAAGTTTGCAATAAAAATTCAAGTGGCAGCATCGAATTGTTTGCCTGGATTTCATTCATCAATCTAAATAAACAAAAATCGCCTTCTCGCGGGCATTGATAGATTATGCATGACTTTCGGAGCCATTTTTATTATGTAAATTACCAATTATTGCAACTGTTTTATTTATTAAAAGATGTTATTGTGCGTCTTTCGCAGAGTAATGAGATACCGCGCAGTAATTATAGGCGCGTTTTTTTAATTGCTCGAATGAAGCAAAAACCAGGTTTCATTCCGATCCATTTAACTAAATACTCATTTTTATTTCCAACATTTTTTTTTTTATTTATTCATTTATTATGCTTCCTCGCATATAAAAATTATTTTCGAAAAATGAAACATCGTGATTTTCACGAATCTCTCTAAATTTGATAAACTGTTTTTGGAGTTTCGTCTCTCTTTACTTTTTGTTTTCGTGACAGCGATTGACAGGCGGATGGAATTCGGCATAACAAAGATCTGCATCGATTTTTTTTGGAGCAAACCCGTTAACGGGGAGGTCCGTCAGGGTTTTGGGGATAATGACTTGGAAACTTCAGTGACAATGATATGGGAATCAAAGGAGAGGGTCGGGCTCTCTTCAGAACGAGAAGAAGCTCACCATCGTGAGTTAGCGTACGAGAAAGTCGAACATTTTTCGTGCTTTTTAATCCGCTGGTTCACACATTTTTCATCGCAAACTATCGCAACTATCAAAAATGCAAATTCAATGACTTTCACTATATAATGAAGTGAAACAGATACTGTGGAAGTAGGCAAGAAAGGAGGAAAACGGCGTCCACTTTTTGTTTTCATTTTAGTTTAAATGAAGGAAATGGCGCAGAAGAACGCAAAAAATACAATTTTTAAAAGTTCTCTTTTACAGATCCAAACATAATAACTTAGAAAGAATTTTATTCAAAATCTTTTGACATTTCCATTTTGTTTTCGTAAGTAACACAATGAGACTGAAGAGGAAATAATACTCGTGTTATTATTTTTTATTTATCAGTGTCTTAAAAAGTGCCAAACTTTTTCATATCCTTCCACAAATAATAAAAGGCGCACTTCTTACATTTTCAAAATTTTACTTCTAAAAAATAATTTATTTTCTAAACCAAAATCACTAAATGTTTTGCTAATGATGAAGGCAATTCTCAAAGCAAGGAATCTATTTCTTCAGCTAGCAAGTACAGTCCAAGCAATGGTTTGTATTTGATAGCTCACAGGAATATTTTTGTGAAGTTTCCAATATTTACATACGCATATCCTCATCAATTTCATGACTGGCGAACTAAACAGCGCCATCTATTTTTGTGAAAATGTACCAAAATGGCTTTGGACGCTGTTGTGCAGTCCGTCAAAAAAATGTCCGAATACTTGTTATTGTTAGTAATCTATAAAAGGTAAATTCAAGGGGGGGGAAATATAATTAGATTTAGAAGAATATGCTCTTTAAAAATAATACATTTCATCAAAACTAGGAAACGTCTACGAATTTATATTTGCCATTTTCAACTTAAACATTTTCATATTTTAACAGATTCTGCAGTATGAGAAATCGTCAGATGTAAAATTGTAGACAGATCGGTCCAAAATATCAGAGAAAAAAATCTAGAGGAAACTACTTTATCATTACTATTCCTTTTGAGTCTCTAAGTACGGCTCTAAGAACAATTAATGTTTTTATTCATTTATTTTTTTAATTTCTTTTTTTATTTTTCATCGTTATTAGCAATGACACAAAGCTAATTAAGAAATGGATATCATTGATTTCTTTGTACATTTAATTGCAAATAAATGATGATTAATTTTGCAAATAATAATATAAATATATTTAAATAATCAGAAATTTGGATAAGTTCAGCAATTAATAAAACAAGATTAAATAAAAGTGTTTTTGAAACAGCTGCAAACTAAAAATCAGATACTTATTTTTTAGAAAAATGAATAACATTATTCTGCAGTTTTGCATGCTCAAGTTTACACCAAACGGTATTCAAAGCAATTTTATATTTCATTTCTTTATAGTTTTTATTTAATAATTTTTATTTTTATATTTAATAATTTATTATTTTTTTTTTTTTACCATAAAGCGTATTAGATAAAAAAAAATAATTGCCGAAAGACTTACAAACTTTTGTTTCTTTTAAAAAATGGTATTTGTTAAAGTTTAGTTACATTGCATTATCTACGCTGAAGGAGATGCTTTTTTATTCGCATATTTCATGCCATACACATTCCATTTTGGGGAAATATTTTACTTTTGTACTTTTTAATTAATTAAATATCACAAAAATCATTTCTTGTAATCCGTCCCCACTTATCTCAAACTAAATTTCGCTTGAAATATAATCGAACTAGAATCTGTTATTTCCTTGGCACTTATTTTAAAAAGAAATAAAACTATCCGATTCTAAAACAACTTAGAAAAACTTTCTTTGTTTTCCGTTTTATTATCGCGATATTTACTCCTAACAGAGAATCCTTTCGCAGAAATGAGAAACCCCTCCTCCAACTCCACTCCACTCCACTCCACTCCCAAAACGAAAACCGTACTGTTCTGAAAGCTTTTAGTTATTGCTGCATACCTTAACAATTATTTGGCAGAAATGAATAACATGTGAATAAAGATTTTAGGTCTTGTTTCTTCGAGTGGCTTTAAAAGTCTTATAATCAAAAATTTTTAATTTGGGAATTTAAAAACTAATTAAAAATATAAAATATACTTTTATACTTTTAAGTGCATAAATTTAATCTTGCTTACGGAGTATTTTATGTATAAAAGTAGTTATTTTTAAACTTTTCATGTCTGAAAATATATTATACAAACGGGAACTCTCATTTAATGTTAGGAATTCAAATTTTTAATTGCTTATAACTTACAAGTCGTTGACTCAAAATTATGGAATATTATATAGATTTTATATATTCAAAATTGAGTAATCCTATTAAAAAATCAAGATTTTGTGTATATCAAAATATGGAGACCCCTTACAGAAAAAAATATTTGAAACATTTATAGAAAACATTTTTCTACAGCGAAAAGCATTTACAGTTTCATTGCGCGGTAATTCGTTTCAGAATAAAGAGCAGTATCCGGATACCGGATTCACTTGTGGTGCAGCATTGATTTGAACATTTTATTTTTTATTTAACATATATTTTCATTTTTATTAGATAGAAAAAAAATTTCACGTCGACCGCACCAAAATGAAAATCTGGAATGGCGAATGTGCACGTCGAAATGGACTGCCCTGCTTGTTTTGAGTGTTATCAGCACTGAAACGGTTTGTAGTGGAATCATCGAGTAATAGCAGGAAGGGGAAAAATATACATAATATCTCGTCCTAGACCATTAATTCCGATTCAATGAACAAAAAAAAAAAAATGACAGACAAAAAGAAAAAAGAAATAAAATAGGATAAAAAGGCATCGATTGTATTAAATGGAATTGTTCCTGCTGACAATCGAGTTTCAAAATTCATTGAAGCATTGGAAAATGTAATGAATTCCTTAAAAGGTTCAATAACAAATAGTTAAAAATCTCGCAGTTTTCATCATTTTAAAATTTTGCACCGATATTCAGTTATCGAAATTTGGAAAGATTATTTTTGATGTTAAAGTCAGCAAAAACATAGAATTCTTGTTGCATTTTAATAACGCAAGCAAGATGGTATCCGATAATGGATCCAAAAGACACATTTTTTCACTAATAATTTAAAAAGGAATGGAGAGATGGAATTTTGATATTAATGCGACAATTTATTTCAACTTCTACGACTAAGCAGAGTTCACATTCAGAGAGAATTTCTTTCTTACCTTTTATTAAATCTTTATTACGGATTATTAATTCTCTTTCCGGATTCCCTTTTAGCTAAAAAGCAAATATATACAAAAATCATTTCAACTTTTAGTTTTTGAAGATCCTATGTTTTAAAAGTTAATATGTGAAATTTTAATTTTAAAATCAGATACATTTTGGTTTTTTTCCCCGTTCCTTTTCCCTCTCTCTCTTTTTAGTATTTTTGATGACCTTTCATCTTTTTCCGAAAATCATTTATAATAGAGCTGAAGATTTAAAAAAAAAATGAAAAGGTAAATGTGATAAAGGCACACTAAGACGAGCGCCATCTAGTGCAGAAATTTGCAAACTGTTCTATTAGGCCAGAGGTTTGCCGACAAGTCAAAATAAATAATCCTTGCTAGGCCCTATTTCCGTTTTAACGCGGACACGACATCATCATCATCAATCCTTGCTAGCAGTCGTTCTTTAATGTTAATGTTTATCCTTTGTGTGCAAAGGTTTGTGAATGCAAAAAAAAAAAAAAAAAAAAAAAAAAAAAAAAAAAAATTAAAAGGAACATCCATACAATTAATTATTTTATTGTTTTTAACAATTCTTTTAATCTTTTGTAAGATATTTTTTTTATTTATAATCGGTTTTTATTATTATCGAATAAATATTTATGTTTTGAAACAATTAAAAATTCCATTCTAGTGTCTTTTTTATATCCTTGATATTTTTAATAATTTTTAGTTCTGTTTTTATCTCCTCTTACATTTCAAAAATGTACAGAAGATTGCATTTTAATATTAAGCGCCTGATTCGCTCGGCACTGCAGGAGCTCTTCTCATTAAAAATGCCCAAATCGGAAAAAACAAAGTGACAAACTGTGGAGGAAACACTCATTCTCGGTGTCTGGTTGATTCACTCAAATAAATATCTGAGTGTTTTTCAATTATTATGAATTAAATCGAAAACAATTTTGGTGAAACCATTTAATGAATAAAAATATCTCAAATTGAACTTAAGTCAAGCATTTCAAAGCTTTTTCTTCCAGAACTTTTAAAAAGTGTTCCTAATGTAAATGAATTATATTATACTCTTAAAAAAAATGACGAGCAATATATGCTCAACTAATCAGAGCAAGTTTCACCAAGTTCAAGTATGTACAGAACATGCGCGTAGTTCGTGATGACAGGCATTCAAAATTTTTCGTCACAGGAATGCCAAATCGTGAAAACTTCTTCATAATAGAGCATATGCTCATTGGCCTCTTCTGGCATCAAATGACTCACATTCTGCCATTTTTATGACTTATCTCCATGATTTCGCGCCATGCGACCCTTTTTTCTTATATGAAGAATTTAGTTAAGAGGCAACAACTCTCGAATTCCGAAGAGGTGCAGCGACGAAGGTACTAGCAGAGGAGGTAAGAGGAGGCTCCAAGTTCGGGCTCACATCTTTGAATGTAAGATGGTCAAAAAGCGTTGATGAGTAGAGTACCTTTGTAGAAAATACCACAAATAAACTTCATTCTTCTGCAACAAAATAGAATGGGTCAGAAATGTTTTTAATCTAATATTACACATACAGGAAGTGATGAGTTTAAATGACGGTACGCAAAAAGCCAAGTCACTTTAAACAATTTTTTTTAAGTTTATGTGATACGATTCGAATTAAATTGCCATTCTTAATTATTTTTGCTTACTGGTGCTGATTAATGTGATGAAGAAGGGATTCAAATCCTATCCTAAATCTCTAATAAACATAAAAATCGACACAAATTCGTTTGAGTTCGAGAAGGAGAAATTCTGCAATGAAATGGAATGAACCTTATCTGGGAATGCTTCGTCGAACTTCAGTGTTTGATGAAACTTACCTCGGCTAACTTAACTTACTGAATTTAGTTTCATTCTTAATAAACAATTCTTTGCTTTTATTTTATCCGCTTATTAGCAAATTAATGTGTTGTTTTACAAATTTCACACTCTGTTCCCATTTTTTAATGCTGATTTATTACATGTATAGAGAGAGAGAGAGTCTCAATAATTTTTTTTACTCATTGTGTGGTTGTTATTATTTACTTAGCTGAAGAGCAGATCTAATAACAATGAATCTAATGGATTGGATTCGCACGACACAATTCACATTTTAGTTTAAATTTGATTTAGAATTTGAATATCATCAAAATTTGTGGAATTCATTGACAGTCAGTTCTGAAAATCTCAGAAGAATGGAACCTCTTTATGGAATATTAGGGTCAAAAATAATATTATTAACAATTATGGGGAACTACAAAAAATATGAGTATCATATTTCTTTCGAGAACATTTATTGACTAAAATAGAATAAAGCAAGCATCTTGATATCATTTATAACATTTATTCAATACTAGAAGCATGGGCCACTCTCTGATGGCTTAAAAATTACTTTAATTAAAATTTAAATAATTAAATCTGATGGCCAACAGTTAATGACAAATATTGGTATACCAACCAAGCAATGTCTCCTTATAAAATAACTAATTTCACAACAGAGACAAATAGATTATTTTTTTAAATATTAATTTAAAAAAATCATGCAAATTCTTTGTTTATATTTAAAAAAAAAAAAAAAAAACCTACTTCAAACTTTGCAGTTATCTAACAGAAGCCTGTGATGGAGGGGTTTGACTAAAATGTTTGAAGTTACATTAAACGACGAAGAAAATAATTCTTTAAATCCTTTCAATAGAAAGATTTTATTTACATATACCTGTTTCCCCGTAGAATCACACACTTCCTTCAGAATGAGCCCCCCCCCCCCATTCTCACTCTTCAAATCAAGGCTGGTCGCTGATGATTTTCGATTTGTGACTCGAGATGGTTCAAATTAAAATATAAAGTTTCAGAGCGGCGTTTGGGGAAAACGTGAGATCTGAAGAATACCAAATTTCATGGGATATATTTCAGAACCTGATAAATCGAATGAAAGAAAAAAAGAAAGGAAGAAACTTATGGTAAAAATTCCCTCCTTTTTTTAAATTTGAAAGTCTTTAACATTGCTTTATCATCTAAAATGCATTAATAAAATTGATATTTGAATGTGTATTGCAATTCCACTTATTTATTACACTTCTTTAGTAATTATAAATCTTAATATTTTTGTATTAAGAATAAGAGTGAATTATTACACCAGGGCCGTTAAGTTATATTTCGTCAATAGTTGTGCGACTCTGCACAATGAAAGGCCAATAGCTGATTTCATTGTATCTGATACAATCTAATGCCGATATTCGATCTCACTTGATATTTTACCTCATACCAATGATGACCAACCTCTTTGCCATCAAGGATTTTTTGAAATACTATCTTCATCAAATATTAGGTTTAAAGACTGTTATCCCTACTCAAATTGTTCATTACCTAGATTTAGTTGTTAATTTTCCTTATATATATATATATTTGTTTTGAAATATTTTTTAAAAGAAAAAAATCATGTAATTTAAAAGGCAATAAACAGAAGTTTGATTTCTTTTTAAAATTTTTAGACATATATTTATATTTGAATTAATCTATATCTATACTTATAATAAAGCTCAATGTGTGTGTGTGTGTGTTGGCGCTCTACAGACCAGACCATTCAACCTACAGCTACCAAATTTGGCACGTTTATACCTTGGAGGCTGGGAATGTGCACCTCGGAGTTATTTTTTCGAATTTTTAACTAGAATTTTATTTATTTAAAAATTAAGCGAAATTTTGGCGTGTTTCTGCTATAACTTCCAAAAATATTACCGCACAAAAACGAATTTTACATGAAGTTAAAGATCAAAAATTTATCTTTTAAATGATACCAATGTTTTAACCTTAAAATTAAATGTCTATTTTTAATGAATTTTTAAATAAATATTTTAACTATATTTTTCAACAATTTTTTTCGTATAAAATAAAAATGAAATTTAAACTGCACGAGCACGTTTCGCATTCAGGGGAAAAAATTAACTTTTTTCAAAGTGTTGCCATCACATTGATTAAAGCTCCAACTAAAAATAAATTAAATCTTCTTGGAAATGAAATCTGCAAAAATATAATTTTCGACACGTGTCTGTAGGAAATGAAACAAATGTGAAATATTATTTTTTTTAAAAATAAATTCAAGAAAAATTATTTTATGATCTCTTACACTCTCTATATTATTAATCCAATAAATCAGTTTTATTTTAACGCAAGTTTTGTTGAATATGAACAGGATATCCATTCAAATCAGGGCCACACAGCTAATTTGTAAACCTTTAGTAAGACACAGATCTTCTAAAATGGTCTAAATGGAAAATGATTATATTTTATGTAACTTGATTCAATAAATGCTCTAATAAATAACGAATTTTTTGATTTTACATAAAGCTTCTGCTGTAGAAATCACGATTAACAAAATGTTCTTGAAACACTAATATTTTAAATAAAAAGAGTTAATTTCCAATCAACTAAATCAATCACTTAAACTGACTGATTTGATCACTATTCAATAAAAAAGGATAATTTTAGATTTTCCATCGATCGTTTCAAAGAAAATACGCCAATCAGCGCGCAGGTTTCTCAAGATTAATTGGCCTAAGCTTATGAAAATGTTGAGTTTTTCGAAATTTTTAACATTCAAAACTTCATAAATAAGTCTTAGTTGATCGTGGAAAATAGAAACATTCATTTATTTATTTAAAATTTGGTGTGTCCAGAATATTTCTCAGAATATGATACCTTACTGCATTAAATTTAGACTTCATAATTTTTGAAATATATTTATAGGCCGGAAAAAAATATTTTTATTGATTTCATTTCAATCCTTTTGAAAGCAAAACTAAAAACTGAATTTTATGCTGAATCTGAGAAATTTTTGTTGAATTATTGTTTGAGATATTACATAAATTATGAAAAATATTTTGTAGTTCACATAAGACTTAAATACCGAGCGATTCTGTTTACAATACTCATATTCAGTAATAATAATAATAAATAAATAGCAATAAAGATGATAAATAAAATAAAACACTTGGTTTTATTAAAAAATATATATTAATTGCAATTTCATCATTTCCACTTAAAGTTGAAGTTTTACCGGAAATGACAACAAATTAGCAAAATATATATAGTAAATTGAACGAAACGATCTAAACAACAGTATAAGTTTGGTATGACTATCAAAATTTGAAGATTAAAAATGTTTTGTTTGAGAATCTATTAAGAGACCAGTTACTTAAAATATTTAATTGAGAATTTTAGCGAGCGGTAATACTGGCGAACCGGCTGGTCGCCAAAGGCGGCTAGTTAAGAAATATAATTATTTTCTTTATGAGCCCATTTCTTAAATCGTTATATTCCGAAAATTTTATTCATGTTCCAGGTTTAATTTTTATTTGTATTCAATTTATTTTACGAATAAAAATTCTGTTCGCGAGCTACCAATTTACTCCGAGTAGAAAAATACATTTATTTATTCATAGAAAATCCCATCCATCTCTCATTTCAATAGGAAATTGAAAGGAAAGGTTAAAAAAAAGTGCGTTAGAAATATTTTTTCCCCAGGTAGTAATTAGAAATTGCCTATTAAAAAACATGAAGGCATTTCAACAGTGTCTCTGAGACTAAAGGCAGACTAGGAACTTATACTCTGCATCGGGTTCAAACTGCATCACTTGATCAAAAATGTGCGAGGTCGAGGAAGTTACGAGTGCTGATTACGAATTCGAGAATTGATAACGAGTTGTATGACATTTTTGAATTGTATTAGTTTTGTATACCTTATATCTTTCGCTAACCTAAGAATAGTACAGTATCATCACACTTAAAGGCGAGTTACCTAAGGTCTCTGTATTTGAAATGTCGAATAACATTAGTGGGGGAAAAAAAGCTGTGATATCGTAATGCAATACTCTATTACAATCAATGAATGTTATTCGAAGCTGAAATTATTATTTCAGTAAGTACAAAAATAAATCGATAACGGCAGCACCTCTTGATGAGTAATATTTAACTTTTCCTCAACCGCAAGGCCCGTTCTTCCAAAACACCCGTCCAGTGCGCGATTCCTTCACTTAAGACCAAGCTGTGCAAACGGAAACCCATCACACAAATATGTTTCTCTTCGCATTTCCTCGGAGACACCTTCTGCTTGCATTGCAGCTTAACCTAGTCTAATTGCCGACACACAAACTCTCTCGTACCTGTCCGTAACATTCGTCCAAATGTGTCGCATGTTAAGTATTTTTTTTTCTTGCATATAAAAAAGCGTTGCAATTTTCCAAAAATTCAAAATGTTGGCGAATTTCTTGTTTCAGACATCCTGGAATGTATTTTTGGAATTAGGTATGAAATTGCAGATGCCTGCGAACACGATAACTCCGAAACGCTTTAAGCTAGATGGATGAAGTTTGATGCAAATTTCGTCTTGAGGCCGAATTTGCAGATTTTTTTAAATCAAATTTTGAACTAAATTCCTTTAAAGGAAGTCTGCCTTTCCGGCTGTTCGAATGCACGGCACGGGTTCTTATCCACGCAGACGTTTAAAATGTGCTAGGCAGAAATAACATCTAAAGCATAGATCCACATCAAATTCAGAAACACATCCGTGAAGACATTGACCATCTATCCGCTCGCATTTTATATTTTTACGCGATAACAAAATAAATTAAATAATAATGAAATATTAATAAACAAAATAAAATAAAATAAATGATAATAAATAAACAAATTTATAATTAAATAAAAAATAAATTAGAGAAATTTGTTATATTATTTTATGACTTCAGTTGCCCTTCTATGTCAAATTTTAGTTGCTATCGCTCAGAAAAAAGGCATCCAAAATATATGTATTCTATTTTCTGATATTTGTGCATTAACACTATCCCAATGACTGATCGAAAGAAATCCCCACAAATCCCGCATGAATAAGCTCTTTTTCAACTATTGTTCAGCAATGGCATGCAATGAATAACATAGAAGTACAAAATTTTCTTTACCATGCTGCCAAACATAGAACCCTTATGTGCGAAAAAATCTGAAAGTAAAAATATGAGCTCTCTCAAGCCGTTGTAAAGTTCTGATCTAGACTGATCAAATAACGAAGCACAATTTCCAACAATTCTTTATTTTACAGCTCTATATATACAAAGAACAACTTGTTCTAATATTGGTTAAATAAATAGTTATTTACACATGTAGTAGGAGGTACAACAGTCAAAATCGAAGGTTTTTCTTGAAACTCAGTTCTTTATCTCGTCAACACGACCATTCCAGGGGTAGTTTCTCAGACTCCGAACTCTTGGGTGTAGTCCAACAGTTCCTGCAATTCGTTTCTTTTCTCCTCTCCAAAAAAAATCTCCGCGCTTTATTTCGGCGACAATCTCCGCCTCTTAATTTACATTGGTCATTTGAGCTCTCCTTCGGCTAATCGGGGTTCAGCCATACGCTCTCTCAGTGGCGCCAGTGGGTCATGGGAAGGTCCTTTCACAAAGAGAAACATCTAGCATTCAGATGTTTGGACACCCCTTTCTCTTTGAAGGTACTACAATACCTCTGGGACGAGGAATTCCATGTGTTGTCTTTCATTGTAGTCGCTAATGAACAGATGCGAGACCACCCAGGTGAAAAGATCCACCATCTGGCTATCTCGAGGAGTTTAGTAACAGCGACGACACAATGAATCAGTACAACACAATGTCTTATCAGTACTGGGAAACGGGGAATGTTACACCGTTTATGGCCACAATTTTATGTGAGGTGTGGGAAGGGGGAATTAGAAAGGATGCAGGGAAATTTTGTGGAGGCTACTATTGCCGGTTTCAGTGAATAAGTTTAATTATTACTTTGTTCTATTTTGCTCTTAAAATTTAAATCAATCCACCATTAAAAGTTTGAAGGCGACGTGGAAGAATATCGGAGCAGAAAAGTTGGTTATTTAGTTCTTAGTTCTTCTTATACACGGTTAGTCCTAATCCGCGTAGAGTCCATACAACATTACACCGGCGGGCAATTCACGTGATTCAATGCTTCCTAATCGTACAGATGTGCAGCGGGAGAAGTAGATTAGCTATTAAATTGTTGTGAATGATTTGATTCTCACGATGAAAAACAAATCAGAAGAATACAAATATTTTGTTTACGCACTTTTTTGTTTCATCCTTTTCCTCATTTTCTAAGGAAGCATATTATTTTGTAGCTAAATAGTAATGGCTTAAAGAAGAAGAAACACGTGTTTCTAAGACATCTCATTCTTTTAGGATGTATTTGTTTCAACACTAATTATTTATTTCAACCAGAACTGGAAAATGAAAAGGGTTCCTAGCCTGAATCTCCTTTTTCCATTGGTACAGTTATCCTACTTTCATTATCCTACTTACAGAACTCTCGAATCTTTAGACCGAAGCATCGCAGCGTGATAATGTGTCGGATTATTTCGTTTCCGCTTCTGCTCTGCGTAACTACTTCAACACCACGCAGTGGACAGAAAAAACAGCAGCTACAAGAATTATTGCGGTGAAACTCATCGTTACAACTTGTGTTTGAAACAGATTTTGAAGATTTATTAAAATGAAAGAAAAAATTGCATGCAAATAAACTGCTACAGTTCAAAAGCCAATTTCAAAAAAATTCAAATTGGTGTAAAAATTGCTCTTGCATGATAGTATGCTCCGAAGTTATCAAGGAAGAGCGTTGAAATGTCAAATCCATTTTTAACTATTTAAAAGTCTAAATAAAATTTTAGACTTTTAACAAAATTATCTCTTGTGTATTACATATTTTTTTCCTAGACAGCATCTAATACACAGGAGGTACATTATGCAAAAACTTACTAGCTCTTTCTTTTAGAGCTTCTGTAAAAGTAATCGCATCATATAGCAAGCAATGAACAGAAAGTATATTATATTAAAAATATTGTCATGTTAATGATACATGTATTTTCAGTGCACTAATAAGCTTGCATATTGGAGTATAAATGTAACAAATTTCAGAATGAAAAGTTTGATTTACCGTGAGCTGACAGGAAAATAGCCACTATAATAACAGAACCTCCACAGATGCTTTGTTTGATTTTGCTTGACTTTTACTGAAGAGTCGAACACTGGTTATGAACTTTTTCTTACCTTTACTTACGGGACCGACGACGAATACTGATTTACACAACTTTTCCAATAAATGTCTTTGTCCTTAAGCTGAAGACAATCGATGACTGCAGCAATAAAATGTTCATGTGCACAATATTAGAAGAGCATTGCAGTTGAACAAAGCAGACGGTACAGACACTTCGGGCGCCAGGCTTATGGGGCGTCATCAGAATAAAACATTAGTGCTTTTAGATCATTCTTTGAAATGAAGATATCACGAAGGAACGAAAGAAATAATGCCATGGCACCTATAGTTACTAAACCACTGATAATGAGAGGGGGGGGGGCGACAAAATTCACCGTTTATCCCGAGCACCTGTTACCCTCGTTACGTCACCGCAGTGGAGCGAAAGAAGAGAATGATTTGATGACGAAAGTGATTCACGGTGGCTCTCTTTGCATCGCATTCCTAAGATTTGAAAGTAAATTCATTGCATCGCTTGATTTCTATCCGTAGAAAACTTCATTTAGATGATTCTCAGAACAGTTTTATTTCATACCTGTAAAAATAATGTCCATATAAAGAATGTCATCGTCAATTCCTGCAGGTCTCCTTTTCGCTAGTAGAAAACCTTTTTAAAATAATAAGGAAAAATAATTTAAGTAACCTTCTATCTTCTATCTTCCATTAAAATTTTGTACATTTTAATGAGGCATGCATGAGACGATTTGTAATGATCCAATTGTATCAAAAGGAAAAATGTTCCCCTCTAACACACCTAATTGTATACTATGGCTCCAAGTATATTCGCATATCAGTTTACATGAATATATCGAGTTGGGGTTTCAGATCCTCTCATAAATACAGACAGCACAGAATAATCAAATTTAAAAGAGAACTCATACATAACGAAAAACTAAAAGTAAAATCCAAAAACAGAAACCAAGATTTTTGGCTTCAAAAACCAATACCAGTTTTCTGCTTTGAATTGCGTGCAAGAGGATGGACATTTCTAATTGCTTTTTCTTCGTAGAACTTGCTAAGCGTGGGTTCAGTTTAAAAGCTTGTTAATGTCTAAGAAAATTTTCTTTTTTTTTTTATATGCATCAGTCAATTTATTTACATTATGGTAAATTTTTGTTATTTCAATAAAGTCCTTCGGGGACGGGGGTAAGTAAAGGACTCAGGTGCTGTTTCTCTCCAATACCACGCATTCTCAATCAAATAAGAGGGGCCATTTAGGCCCCTTTTATCTAAATCTGAGTTCTGAGAGGAGTTGTGGTGCAAATGCTTAAGGAAAGAAATGGGCTACACATCACTGAACTTTGCAGTTGGCGACAATTTGAATGAAATTGCCACCGGGCATTAAAAAATTGTTAAAACTCTAAGAACATCAATTATCTCGTTATGTTGTTGTTGTTTTTTTAATTTCTGATTGATCTTCTGTTTATTTTCAAATTTTTAATAAATAATATTTTACTACATTCGATTACGTTTTTAATTCTACTTTTGATTCTTAAAATATGGACAGATAAGTTAGTTATAGATATTACGCAGCAATATTTTAATAATTGCCACAACTAAATGGGAGAAAAAGTATTGGAATATGTTTTTTAAAGGAGACAGTGGTTAAAAAAAATTCGGAAAACTCTGGTCCAGTGAAAATCTTAAAATAATGAAAAAAGTGAATTTTTAAAAAAATTAGTGGGGGGAATATTTTATTAACGTAATTTTATTTCCTATCTTGTTTTATTCACTTTTGCTATTTAAAATTCTCAATTGTCTTCACTTAAGAATTAAGACGCGTTTCAATTTATTTTGGACACCTTCGGTATCTAACTAACTTTAATAATGAATGACGAAGAATGAGATAGAAGCGAATGAAATAAAAAGCTGCTACTGAATAAATCATGTAAAGTTAAAGAAATAAAGAAAAATAAAGTATATAAAAGCTCCAATTTTAACGTAAGGAGTGGAACTGCGTTACTTAAGAAAACACAAGGTAAAAATGAAGTAATTATAGGCAATGGATCAAACAGCATTACAAGCAATGGCTGCAAGAAGGGCAGTGCAGTCCAAACTTAAATTGGAGGGGTGTAACTTACGATGACTGTCTCTACTCATGTTAATGTGGAATCTTCTATTGGAAGTCAATTCAATTAGAAGAATATATCCCAATCTTTCATTCTATGTATTTCATATATGTTTGTAAACAAAAAATTTATAGTTGATTTTATTCTTTCAATTAAAAAGCGCCAACAGTTCTAATGCAACATGTTGTCTTCAGCACATACGCATTCCTTTTTAAGGACTTGCAAATTCATAAATTTATTGGAGAATTTGGCGAGAGCTAATAGACAAAATGCTAATGGGTGCATGAGCTTCTTTTTTTATTTGTTTAAAGAAAACTAACAATATTAAAAAATTCTAGTTGCAGAGTGAATACCAAACAAAGAATAAATGCTGCAAATATTAAACTTTAAAAATATTCTAAAAAATATGGTAAGAATTTAAATGTCATATAAAATATTCATATAAACATTAAAAACGCATTACGAATTTAAAATCGTAAGTCATTTTAAAAGTGCCAAAGAGCATATTAAAGTATTAAGTTCTTTAGGAAACTTGTTGAAATTTTATAATATTTTTGGAACATATGTACTTAAATCAGAAAAACATATTCTCAGGTAAGTGGTTGTTTCTAAAAGTTCTGGTTTATGCAACAAAATGAAAACATGTTGCATGTCTTTATAATCAATCATAATATTAGTGACTTTACGAAACAAGAAAGAGAAGAAAAAAAAGCTCTTGAAAGATTTTGATAGGATCTCAAACTAGGAATGATAAAAGTACTACAGAGATAAGATGGAGATACGTTATGTAAATAAGAATGATTAGTTTTGTAAAATAAAAAAAAAATAGGATTTAGTTGGTATCTGCTATAGAATTTCTATTTTATTTTTATGATAAGGATCCTGAATTTACATTATTCAAGATTATGTCCAAAAATACTGAAATATAATATTTTCAAAGAAGCTGATAAGAAAATCCTCTAACTTTCAGTCTGCGATAGATGAGTTTTTAATACGCTTTTGAGCTTTTTTAATACGCTTTATACCATCAGTATGACGTAAAAAATCAAATTCTTCCTCAGATATAACATCAAGGTCAGTAACCGAATCTCAGAGAAAAAAAGCGAGTTTATTGATTTGATAAGAGTCATTCAAAGTTGAAATTTCTGAGCATAAAGCCACACTGCTTAATATTTAGAAATTATTTGTAGAAGTATCTAAGGCTCAAGAAAAAATTATTGAGATCCTTCTGAAAAAGCATCTATAATCCATTATATCAACCTAAGCAATTTCAGCAAATAAAAAGTATTAAGCGAATCCTCTTATAACAATAATGGATGTATCGGCTCTTTACAAGCTGCACGATTGGACCTGCCAAAACTTGGCACATACATGCTTTAGAGGATCAGAATGTCATCCCGGAATGGTTTTATTAAAAAAATTAATTAGAATTTTATGTAATTAAAAATTAAATTAAATTTTTTCGTTTTTTATCGAGAATGTTGGGACACAAAATAATTTTTACATCATATTAAAAAAAAATTTATTATTTTTTCAAAGATACCTATTATTTTTCCATATAGTATTTTTTCGATAAAAAATATTTTAAGTATATTTCCTAACAATATATTTCACACAAACAAAATTCAACCTGCACGAGCTTTTTATGCTTGCGTAGAAAAAAAAAATTGTAAATGTGTAGCCATCAGCTCAAAATAAAAGATTAAATTAAATCTTACTACGAATTAAACCCAGAAAAGTATAATTGCTTGCACGTGCCTGCATGTAATACAATAAACATGACAGTTTCTTGAAAAATAAATATAAAAGAAAAGTTTCTACAAATTTTAAAAATATTTGTACTATTAATTTAATAATTCTGTGTTATTTCAGTATGTACAGGATATTCATTCAAATCGGGACCCAACAGCTCATTTCTGAATCTTTATTAACAGGTAGGCACATCTAATAATAAAACTGCTTCTGAGTAAAGTAAATAATTATATTTTGTGTAGTTTTAAATTTTTATATAGACACTCGGTGAAATGAGTCATATTTAATAAAATATTCTTGAGACAATACTGAAAAAGTCCATCTTTCCCACAAAAATTTATTTGAACCATGAGTGTCTAAATATCACAATTTATAATAACAAGGGATTTCAGATTATTCCATTGATCTTCTCGAGGACAATAACTTATCAGCTCCTGGCATTTCCCCAAAGCTGATTGTCCTAAAATAATGTCATTTATGGCTCAGTCAGATGTGTTCGAAGAAGACTGAGACGTTTCTTGATTTGAAAGATGGCTGCCAAGACTGCTCTACTATCAGGATCCAGCATATGGAAGAACTGTATCGAATGAAGACTTCGTTATTTTTTTAAGAAATACATTTATTGACTGAAACAAAGTAAAATATTATTATTTATGTCATTTCATTCTTTTGAAATTAAAATCGAAGGAATTTTGTGATAAATCGGTGAAATTTTTTTTTGAATAATTCTTTGGGATGTTGCATAAATTATAAATTATTCTGTACACATAAGACTTCAGGACTGAACGATTCTCTTTTCTGTACTCATATTTTTAAAAAAACACGAGTAGTTTCAGCAAAAAAGTTCTTGTATCTATTGAAGTTTAACCGTTTCTGTTTCGATTTAAAGTTCAAATTTTTGGGGATGTAACAGGAAATAAAGAGAATAAAAGAAAGATGCAAGGATTCTATAATAGTATGAGCTATATGAGTGTCAAAATTTGAAGTTAAAAATATTGTGCTGTAAAATCCGTTAAGATAGTAAGTTACATAAAATATTGATTTGAAAATTTGAACGAGCATTATTTCTGCTGTTCGTCAGAGACAGCTAGTGAATAGAATAAAAAGCGAAGCTTCTTCATGAAAAACTGATTGAAGACTGAATGCCTATTTCCTTATTTAGATTCTTTTCTCTCGTCAAATTTAAAAGTTTCGAGATGTTTCGTCAGATTTACAAAAATAATCTGGAGCAAATTTCTGGAAAATGATAAACATTTTACTCACTCAATAAGTTTATGTGGCAAGTGCAGAAAGAAGTTTATCCAAATTAAGATAATTGAAGATTAAATTGAGATCCACCAAGTCGGTAACTTCACAAAAGCAAGAAATCCTGATTTTTTCTGATGTTCGATTTTCTATAAAATTCCACATTCAGACATTCCTCGTTTTTATTCATAACATTTTCATTAAGTTTTGTTTCACTTTTTAAATATTATTATTTGGTTATGTATTTTTTCGCAGTACACGATTTCATTGAAATTGACTTCAAATTAAAAGTTTTCTCGGTGTATTCCGATAAATATTTTTGATCTAAATCATCTGTTTCAATTATAAATATATTTGTGGATGTTCTTTGTCACAAGATTTAATATATTTTTTTGTATATATTTTGCGATAGTAGTCTTTTTTTATAATACAAAAGTTTCTTTAATATATTTTCGCAACTATTTTTTTTATAAATCTCAATATACAAAAAGGTAAAAATAGCTCATTTACTAAAAAACCTTTAATAAGTGACAGTTTAATTGTATTTCTTTTAATTTCTTTCTTGCATTTTTATCCGTAAAAGGTTGAAGAACACATTCGAATTCCTGAACTTTTATTTATTGGTTAAGAAGGAATGCAGGGGTTATTGTTAACAATGTGACAAATAGAAGAAATATGTAGAAATAAATGATTTGTCAGTTGCAAGAGATTCCTGGAGCTCCTTCATTTGTCATTCTTCCTTCGTCACAAAATTAAAAAAAAAAAAAAAAAAATCCCAAGTGTCTACGCTTGAACTTTACTTCTGTGTTATGTTTGCAATTGTCTGCATGGGTGACTTTTGGCAAGAAATTGCTATCACGGTTGTTGGAATATATTAAGATTAGGTATTAATGAATGAAATCGATTATTTTGTGTGAGTGTATCATGTTGAGAGAGTTTTAAAATGAAATCTTTCTTAGTCTATTCAATTGCAAAACTTTTGGGGCAAAACGTTAAGAAGACGGAAGGCCCGAGGCTGGAGTAAGGTCGCCGATACGCGTTTAAAATCCACGTGAAATTCTTAATCCTAATGCTTATTTGTGAAATGTTGGCATTTGCCAGCGAAAGTGAAAAGAGATATTTAGTAAATATTTCGTAATCACACCAAATGAACGTGGTGCAGGAGAATATCAGTATTTGACTGATACCGATCAGTCTTTCACAAAGACAAATGCACATGAAATCCAGCTCCACTTAAACAAGATGGGAATTTCGTGCAGGCGAGCTAACTTTTAAAATTTTGCCAGAGAGCATTGATGTATTTAAATGAATTTAGTCAAATTAAAATTACGAGGAAACAATTCATTTGAAAAGTGACTGTCAATGTAGTGAAGCTAATGAGTTCGGTGTCACTGCATTTTGAATAGATTGTTTAATTTCAATTGAAGAAGGATTTCATACTAAATAAAGAGTGTGTATATCATATTTAAAAGCTGCATATTTACAATGCAAGTAATGACAGATGGTTGGTTGGGTGAGGCTTTTGGCGCTAGAGCAGTACTTGACCCTACTTCGATAGACATATGGCTATATTAGAGGGTGCATTGGATTAAAAACGCACTTCAAAAAGGATAAATTTAAAAATTAAAATCATGGCCCTTTCTTTGAATTGTCAATCAGTGTTAATGTCAATGGTACGAAAACATCAAGACTAAAAGTAAACGAAGAATACGAAAAATCTAATATAGAACTAGTAAAAACGATGACAAATAGTATATATAAAAGATTCTGAAATTTTTAAAATTAAATATCAACTTTTTTCCCTTCTATATTTCTTTTAAAATTTAGGAGCAGATCTTTGATAAAATCTTGATGTCATCTATGATCTTCTGATTGGGATGACTGCTCTATGCAACTGCCGTGGTGAATGTCAGCAATAGTTCCGTCAGGACCGTCATCAATGAGATAATCCGGTTCTGTAACGTTGGGTACTGAAGGTCCGGGTGACATTGATTCTGACGTTGGGTTCACAGAGGCCGTGCATTTCATATGTCCTGGACAAATAAGCCGTTTGAAACACGAGTCTATTTATTCAAACCTGTCATCTGGGATTGAGCTGCATTTTCATTTGATTGGATACCAGTACTCTGGTTGGACTTTGTTTTTTTTTTTTGGGGGGGGGGGGGCGGACATGAAACAATGCAAATCTTCTCACTCGTAAGTAGTGAGACTGATATTTCAGATGAAGTGTAAAACTGACCTGTAATAATTATATCAGCTTTAGTGAACTTTTTAGTTGTTTGTGCGAACTTATTTTGCTTAAGTACGGTTGCAAAAGAAGGGACAACAGTAGGCTGAGTGAGCTTCCATGCTTCAACGTATACTTTTAGTGGCTTTTAATTTCTGTATTCCTTCTCCTTGAAGCCAAATTGGGCAGTTTTTAGAATTCGATTCTTGTGACGGGATCAGGATACTGGCCGAATCGTTGCTACTCCGGGGACCAGTACTGTCTGTCCACGACAAGAATACTGCTAGACATTCGTCTATGTTTACGGCGGGCGTTATAGAAACAGGTTACTGTAGGAAGAGTTCATTTCGCAGAGGTAGAAATTCATTCAAGTTTCTTACATTGGCACGTTTAGCGCCAAAGTGGCGATATTTGGTATTATTGCATTTAATTCTTGAAAACAAATTTAAAAAAATAATTCACTCAGCTGAAAATCATTTGCATACTCGGAATATTGAAAATATCCGGCATTCCTGTCATATGTATGCAAAGAACAAAACAAATCAAATAGAAAAACTGAATAAATATTTGTATGTCTAACGACTACACAAGAAGAAAAAAAAAAATTAAGAAGTAAAATCATGCATGACAAAACATTAATCGTCTTCATTTCATTTGCTCTAAATTTATATAAGTTATTAATATCAAATTCTCCGCAGCAAACGCGAGGTAATCTAATTTAACATAATTAATCGTACTTATTTCATAAATTTTATAAAAGTGCTTTTATTTTGTTTTAAAGTAAAATGCTCATTGTTAAATAGGTTTGAAACCTTTCCAAATTTATATTTATTTTTCTGATGTATATACTATTTCCCGAAACACAAAATTAACGATTACCACACTATCAATTTTCAGATTTTTAAAAATCAAACTGTGATTTGTAACTTATTTTCAATATGCACAAGCTTTTTACAGCATAATTAATTTCGCAAAGTTTATATGTAAAAGTATTCTGAATTTGAAGATAATTCAAGTGTTCATTCATGCACGTGCCAGATGTCCCAGATTTAAAGGAACCCAACTAAATAAGCCCAATATCGCTTTACATTATTCTACGAAAAACGCGGTAAAAGTTTGTTTTTGTATTCCAGATTACCATTTATTCATTTCCCCCGGCTTGAAAAAGAAATACAATTATTTCAAAGAAAAATTTTTCTCACGAGCTGTCAATTCAAGTAAGAGTGATAAATGAGCTTTTCCTTTCAATGTATCCTCGAAGCAATAAAGGATCATAATTCCTGCATGCATTTTATCATTTCGGGGTTGAAAATTCTTCACATTTCTATTCAAAGCCTATCAATACCGTTCTATTCAAAACCTATCAATACCGTACATATCTTCTACCGTTTTACTATCACAATCAGTGCACCCGAGTAGAAAGGAATCTCGTTAAATACTTTAATCCTTCTAACTCACATTAACGTGCATACAATTTTTAGATTCTTGGAATCCTAGTTAAGAAGGAAAGCTATTGAAACTACAGAGAGGCGAGACAACAAGTCTCAATAAATGACTATTTTTCTTTATTTTATTGAAAAAAATGTAATGCGCTACCTATAATATAATATTTTTTCATACCATTATATAGTTGAATAATATTTAGCGATAAAAATTTAATAGAATTACTTCTTAATAATTGCATATACTCATTCAATTCTAGAAAAGAAATTAAATCGTTTTAATCTCTAAATATTTTCATATAGCATAATAGAATCACTATTTTGAATTTCAAAGTAATTCTTTTTTTTTTTAAACTATAAATACAATTTCTCATAATTATTATTTAACACTAAGAGCAAAAGGTTAAAACAACGGGGTTTTTTTCCCCTCCTCATTTTTTTTTTTTTATCTTGACAATGATTGTGATAGTAGATAACTAAATTAATTATACCTGTAGATTTAAGGAAATTACTCAATAATTTCGATGAAAATAAAATACTGAATTGTGAAATATACTTGTTTAAAAAATAATGGAACTCAAAGTTCCCTGCAAGAACTTTTTTTTAATAAATTTTCAATACACTTTTCAAATAAAAAATTCAAAATGAATGATCAATTAATTTTACTTATACAAACAGCTGAGTATAATTTGCTTTAAAAGTTTGAACTGTGCATTTTTTTTATAAATATAATCTGAAATGGATTTCTATATTTTCCAGTTCCATATATCGATCAATTCAAAAGGCGATCTTATTTATGCTAAAAAGTTAAATTCTAATTTACGATAATTATTTTATTAAATTTCAGTTTATAACATTAAATAAAAGTTTTTGATCCAGAAAAAGCTATAAAAGTATATATATAATGATATTTTAAACTCTAATTTCAATTTAATTAATTTCCAAGGTTTTATCTTAATTTAGCCCATAGTAACTTCATGCTAAAATATTCTATTATTTCCTGATAAATATTAGAATCTATTGTTTCTTTCTTCGTTTCACTTTCTACAATTTAAAGTATTATCATATCAATTATAAAAATTAATTAATCAGCAATTAACTAACTAAATTTCATGCTTTAAATTTAGTAAAATCTGCAAAATAAATAAATAAAACAGACCTTAAAAAATAAGGACAATCAAAACTATGTTAAACTGAAACTTTTGATTATTAACACAAACATGAATGGTAGAAATCAAGAACACATTAATGAAAAAAATAGAAAATAATAACAATGTATCAGAAACAAAATGTATTAGACTAAATACAATTCCATTCTGCTATAATCTATAATTGAATAATCGAAAAGAAATAAAAAAGCAATTTTAAAACTCACTTTTTATTTATAAAATATATTAATTATGATTAAAAGAATGCAAAACTATATTATTTTAAAATGACAAAACTAGCAGAGATCGAGTGACAGTTGTGTAGTTTCTTAAAAAAATTCTGAATCACTGTCACATGATTTCGTTTCTTCTGAATCGGAATCCGATTCAGTACTTCCAATTTGAACTACCAGTTCGTCTACTACTTCCTCTAAAATTCCATCTTTTTCCCAATAAGAATTTTCAAGTTTTTCCACATGACGGCAATGAGCCTCCCATTCCTTGGAAGACACTCCGCCCAAAGCATCGAACAACAGATTCTGTAAGTTTTCTAAACTTAAGTCTCCTGTTATATTTCTCTCTTTGATGAGTCTTTTGACTGAAGACCAAACGTATTCAATCGCATTTAAATCGCAATGGTAGGGGGGAAGTCGCAAGACATAATGCCCATTTTCTTTTATTATGCTGTCAATTTTATATATGATTTCTTTAGGGCGATTCCTATCAATTAGCGAATACAGTTCCGCTTTCCTCATTTTCATATCGCATTCTATTCCGTTATTAATCAGCCAATCGGTCATTTCTTTCTTCGTACTGTATTTGGTAGGTGTCGGATTTGCAACTTTTGTGTGATATGGAGCATTGTCCATGCACACGACACTTTTTGGGCGCAAATTTGGAATGAGTTTTTCCAACACCCATTTCTCAAAATTTTCATAATTCATTTGGCCATGATAATCACCAGTTTTAGTTGACGCTTTGTAAATTAATTGAGCGCCAGGAATAAATCCCGTGGACGAGCCAGCATGCACAATGATCAATCGATTTTTGGAATTTACATTTATTTCGGCTCCTGAAATTGTATCACTTTGCCAGCATTTTCTAAATGTTAGATTACTGTCGACCCACGTTTCATCAATGAAAACTATCTGGCATTTACTTTTTCTGTACTGCCTCATTTTTCGCAAGTAGTTGTTTCTCCAAAACACAATATCAGGTCTTTCGATGAGAAATTTTCTTTTATTCGCGCATTTCTTCCAGCGAAAATTCATTGAATGCAAAACTTTCCTCCATGATTCCTTATTCCAATGAAAATTCAACTTCTCTCTCAATACGGGAAGTAATTTTCTTAAAGAAGGCACTTTCTTTTGCTGGACGTAAAAATCTTGAACTGTTTGACGAATAACACATTTGTCGAAGTCGTCAATTTCACAATTTCGGTCAATAGGCCTTTTACGGTGCTTTCCAGGAGTACTCAAAACTTCCGTTTTGTCCAGTGTCGAAACTTCATTTTTAATTTTCCTAATAGTGCCTTCCGACACTCCAGTCGCCTGAGCAGCTCTTTTCATGGCTTGTGGAAGAGGAACCTTCAAAGATTTTGCTGCAGCTTCTTCGGAGCAGAACTCTGCAACATTATGCACAATTTTACGTGATTGTGATTTTAAAGTCTCTCCTTTCTTAAATCGAAAAGGCATTTTAAAGGATGTCAAAATTTACGAGACAAAAAAAAAAATATTAAATAATAAAATGCAGTTAATATTAACCAAAGAAAAGATTAATAAAATATAAAAGAAATAAGTTAAGCGAATATAAAGATACGTGCAACTGCGATTAAAGCGAGAAGACGAATGAGCAATAGATTTTCTGTTATCGCTTCACATTGACGCCAAGAAAAAGAATACCCCCCCCCAGACTTCTTTCCGATTCCACCCATTGAAAATGGATCATCCCTACCGCAACCTGTTTCTATAGCGCCCGCCGTAAACATAGACGAATGTCTAGCAGTATTCTTGTCGTGGACAGACAGTAGTGTACCATGCACCTAATGGGTCATCACGCACTGTCAACACAAGGGATTTTTAGCTATCTGTTAGAAGCAAGAAGCCAATCGATCGGCGACATCTCATGAAGAGCTCCTTCGCTTGCCATCCAGGGAAGAACGAAAGACAGTAGAAAGCAGCAGGCTAAAGGGAGGAGAATCTAGAAGGTAGAGAAGATCCCTAGGATACATCGAGGTCGTGAAGTTGAGGGGAAGTAATTGCATATGTCATGTGTTATGAAGCATATGAGTTTGTTGCCGCTTGTTGATTTGAAATCGATATTGTAAAGTGGTGTGAGAAATGGATACAATGAAAATAATATAAATGCATTCAATTATGACCTGTAATTTTTAGTACGGATTCTAAGTTAAAGTTTAAAAAGAAATGATGGTTGTTGCTAGAAATAAAATTCTGTACGGATAACATTAAAACTATAGTTTGAATTTTTAAACCGATCATAAATCAATTAGAGTATTTTAAATAAATATTATATAACTAAGATTGATTTTATATCTACAAAATTTGCATTTCTTTTGATGTTATTTCTAAATATTTGTATGTTAATTAATATAATTTAATTAATATATATAATCAAATAATGATTCTCTATGGCACTCAATATATTTTTTGTAGTTGATATTTATTACCTTTAAGTGCTTTAAAAAAATGTGCGAGTTTTGAAGTTTTTCAATTTATTTAATCAGTAACGAAGCATTACAATGAAAATATATTTTAAAGAACTTAGGTTGACAGAGATTGTTAATTTAAGAAAGAAATAATAAGACAAAAGTTCAATTGCTTAATTTTTTTTTGTATTAATTCTGAGATTTAAGTTAATAGAATTGTAGTACAAATTATCAGTAAGGCATTTTATCACATTTAATCTTCGAATACCCAATGCCCTATGTTTCTTATTCTAAAAACAAATAATTGATGGAGGCGTTCTTGCTGATTTGCAAATCTCAGGTTCGTAAAAAACTCGAGACTTACGCAAGGCTCCACAAGGATTCGCTCTTAAAATAACCTTTAAGAACGAATTCTTGTGGCAGATTTAAACTTAACCCAGGAACTAACAATATTCGACCAGAGTCCATCGGAGACTTCATTCACAGGGGCGTCGCGAGATTTAAAATTCTATTTTGCGGGTCGCTCTATCCTAAGTTCGAACTATAAATATAATACAGCCTCAATTATCCATTCAGGCCTCTACTAATCAAACCAGTACCAGAAAATAGAAGTTTCCCATATTTTAAACAAAACCAATGGATTTTTCAGACAAGAGTGCCAATGTTGACACCAGGAACGATCTCATCGAGAGTCATTTTCGGAAGACATCCTTGAAAAAAATTCAAAAAGTTATGTAGAAAGAGAGAAAAAAAAATGCTGTTCAATTCTGAACCATTTCAATAATTTGAACAAATTTTATGAATTTTTAAGAAAAAAAAATGCTGCTGTATGAATGTTTGAAAGGTATGCGTCATTGAGCAGGAATCCATATTGTTAGATTGGGTAACTTATTAGAAAAGGCAAGGGAAATAGCAAGAACCGGTAACATTTGCGCTGCTCAGAATCAATTTTAATAATACAGATAAAAAATTTATTGATTATCTTTAATTAATAAAAGAATTTATTAAAATATTAATGCAGATTTATTTTTATAATTTCAAATGAACTATTTTGGAAAACCTTGTTCAAAGAAAATAAGTCGTGATTTAAAAATGTGTCTATATTAAACTGATTTTAGAATATCCGAGGCTATTATGGTTCGAAACGGCTAAGATAATCGAGTCAGGCGGTTTTTAGGAGCTCCACCAGACGCAGCGTGTTACTTCAGTAGCGGCGAGTTTAGTTTACGAAATTCACACAGCTAAGCAGTGTGAATAAGATGCTGTTGGCAAGTATCAAAGGCTTCGAATTAAAAGGGGGGAGGCTAAAAAAACGCAATTATTTTATTATGCTTTATATCACTACAATATTTAGAATTAAATTTGTTCTCGTTTTGATTTTGTTACTTCTTAATAATGAAATTAAGATTGCAATTATTTATTCAATTGTAATGTACAAAGTAATTTTGTTAGGATAGATTCAATTACATTTTTTTACTTTTTTTTCAACGAATGATTAATTTCTTCATATAAAGATTTTATACGCATATTTAAGATTAAAAATAAAATTTTGGAGATTCAAGTGTCTTAATAATTATAAAAAGTTAATTAACCAATAGAAAAAATTAACTACTATTATAGTTATTAATAAAATCACAGAAACAATAATTTAAAAAATGTCGAAAATTATGTTATTTTAAGGCATTATTATTAACAAGTTAAAATGAATGATTACATTTGAGTGATATACTTAAGTGCCTACAAAGAAATTTAACACCATGACCCCCTAAGCCCTCGATTAACCGTAGAAGTTTTTTATTTCCAGAAACAGGGATTAAAGTATTGGATACCAGGCATCTGCCGTGATTTAAATGCCATTTTAATTCCTCTGTTATTAAGAAATTATGTAGGGAAAAGACATGCCTTCTTTATATAATAATCAAATTTCGATTGCCATTAAAAGATGAATATCCATTCTTATGTACAAGAGAGGTTTTAATTCCATTTTAGAGAAGCATAGACATAAAATGTTTCTCAGGGAAAATAAGGATTTGGTATTTTCCTTCTCAATTTTTTTAAAGTCTCATATCCTCCTCTCCTCCCCTCCCCCCCCCCACCGAAAAAAAGAAAGAAAGAAAAGAGAAAAAAAAAATTATTCGCTCTGGGAATTGAAGCTAAGCTTAAACAATTGAATGTAAAAACATTTTGAACTAGCGTGGTGTTTCAGCTAGTCAATGCATCTTAATTATTCAAACAGATTAATTAAACTATTTATGAATATTAAGTAATATAACAGTTTTAAAGACAATTGTTAACAAAAATGTAATTAAAATGTGTAAAAGCATTTGAAATTATATTTTAAAACGTAATGATTGACAGACAGAGATGCACATTATGTTGATTATTTCAGAGGAGGTGCCCAAGATCATCAGCACCAGGTGCCTTCAGCAAGCATATTCTGGCTCTCACCAATAGGAATGCTTTTCTAATATAGCAAAATTTTCACGCAATTAACTGTTCAAATTTCTCATGTAACTCTTTTTTAGTTGTTCAAACTATTAAAATATAAAATATTTCCTGAACAAGAAACGAGAAATTTAATTAAAAACTAAATGATTTTTAAGTTTTAAAATAACTTTTTATGGCATAGTATTATGCAGATGAAATAACAGTCTGTATTACAGATTCATCTAATATATATTATATTTAAGTTCAAATAATTTCTTATTTTAATCCTATTTTTTTTTATATTTTTAATGATTATGGCATCAATTGCTGAGTTATTTTTTAAAAAATTTAAATGGATGAAAAGCAAGCTTCCGGATATTTCAAGTGCATTTTTTTTTCAAATTAATGCATTTCAAAGGATTTTTTAAAAGAAACGTTTGCAAGGCATCGTCCAAATATTATAGGGGTGATGGCAAGGTGGTTTTCTTCGCTGTTCTAATACGATTTTACAACGAAATATATTCATTCTTGATTCAAAAAACAGCAAAGTATCCCTTTAATAGCTGGTTATTTTATCCTCGCATGATTTTTTTTTCGGTTATAATTTCTGTTACTTTCATTATTGATGGAATTTACTCCCGGTTCTTCTTATTCATTTGAGATTGAAGCCATTCTAAATAATCCATTGAGCATTCCAGAACGCTAACTGCTCCTTTGCTTTGTTTGGCGAGCAGAAACATAACCTTATTTATGCCAAATCCGAGTTGAGACTAATCGAACACTAACTAAGTTCGTGAATAACATTGGAGATGCATCTGCCTTTGCTTATTAATCGGAAAAGTATTCTCGAAGTGCACGACTCGCTTATTCATGTCAAAAAATAACATTTGTGCACTGAACTTAAATATTAGTTTGGTTTTTGTAAATGAATCGAGAAAACTGAATATACAGAAATATTAAAATAAGAGAGAAAGAGAAAAAAAAAAGTTTTTTTTTTTTTTTTAAAAGATCTGGGGAATGAAAGTAAAAGAAAAAGCACTTTTTTTAAAAATTCAATCAAGTTGTTTCACAATTTTGCTTCTCCTGATAATGGCGTCTAAGACACTTACTTTGCGTGCCTCACCCTAGCTACGCCATTGTTTCATTTGTTATTCTTATTTCCCAGGTTTTAGGTAATTACTGTCATAAAATCAAAGTGTATTACAGAAAAAATGTATGTGCAAAAGGAATATGAGGGTCATTAAGCTCCATTTTATTTCACAATTTGAGAAAATTTATTGTGATTACAAAAACTCTTTAATCCAATTCATCACCCTATTTGTTGAAATTTGCCCAATAGCTTCTTATGTGGTCTAAATTAAGTTTTAATAGCTGCCTTTGGATAAATGGTTGGTAAAAATTTTAATTAAATATTTTGAGCAACGGTTTTGATGGCTTGCAGCACAATGTTTTTGAACTTCAAATACCGACAGTTAAAGAACTCATGCTACTTCAGAAGTTTTACACCGTTCCATTCATTGTGTTATGCATTTCCCTCATTTTCTATCTACACATCAAACTATATCACAAGAAAGAGCAGCGGTATTTCAAACTAAAATCTTTTTAAAAACTTTTTTCACCATCCCTCCTTTCTAAAGTTAAATCTTTCATTCAATCCAATTTGAAAATATTCATCAGAAACATGCTTTAAACAGAAATCTCCTTAAGATGGCAAAATGAGCCGATTCTTCCTATCTGGATCGTCAACAATTTGAATAAAGAAAGTGAAATATCAGAAGCAACAATGAAAACGAGTTGCGTTTCATTTCAAAAATGAAAGATAAAGCTGTAAAAAGGCTCAAAACATTTTTAAAAATATTTAATGAATACAGAAAAAAAAAAAATTATACTTTAAAAATTGGTATCATGGGAAAAGTATTTTGTTTGACTTTATGTTGATATAAAAATAATTTTACCCTTATAATATTTTCAAGAGTTATGGTGGAAACACATAAAAATGTTGATTAACTTTTAATTAAAATTTTTTAAATATCAAACCGAGGCGCACATTTCTATCCCCCAAAGCTTATTTCTGCCAAATTTGGGAACTTTAGATCGAACGGCTGTTCCTATAGAACGGCAGTACACGCACACTCATCTTCTTTAACAATAGAGACTCTCCTCCCTAGAGAAGCAGCTGGTTCACAAGATTGAATGTCCACTGAAAGGTTCAATTCAATACTTTATGCCACTTGGTCTCTCAATAGAATCTTCAGCGAAATATTTTTGATATCCAAATTTTGATAATCATCTCTATTATAGAAGCGTTATGACCTTCATTCATTACACTATGTATCTTTCTAATATTCTGTGGATAACCTGCATATATAGAAACTATATTTGTCTTAAATACTTCACAATTATTGAATGAATGATATATTTTAATAGTTCAAAGCAAGCGTTTTCTCGCACTTATCTTTCTAAAAATATCATATGTTATGTTTATTTCATTTCATATAGACACATGCTAAAAATGAAACGTTTTTAGGTTTAGTTTGCTGTAAGAGTTAACTTAATCCCTGAATCTGAATTTTTATCAATGTGATGGCAACACTTTGGAAAAGGTCCTTTTTCCCATGCATTCGTAACGGCCTTACTCAGGATAAATTCATTTTTATTTTTTGTAAAATAAATTGGCGGAAAATTTGTTAAAAATATTTTCAGAAATAGATTGAATGTAGAAAAAAATATTTGTACAGTAAATCATTGACAATATTCCTTATTTTTTGAACTTTATTATAATATAAAAATTAATTTTGTGCTGTAATATTTTCAGAAGTTATTGCGTAAAAGCGCCAAATTTCCCTTAATAATTCATTAATTAAAATTCTTACTAAAATTTTTTTTAAAAAAATCGCACCACGCTGGTGCATATTTCCGCCCTCCGAAGGTACTAAATTCGGTGGCTATAGGTCAGAGGGTCAGGCCTATAGGGTGGCAACACAAACGCGTTTTCGCACACACCAGCCACTCCTTCGATGTCATGAAGAAAATATCCAATCAATGCTTGGATTTTCCCCGAGACTGATTGTCTAAAATAATAAAATTGTAGATTGTCCTAAAATAATGATTTCAGAGCTTTATAACCCGGCCAGACTTGATTGCAGAAGACTGAAGCGTTAGATTGTCAAGATAATCTTATTGAATATGATTTATAGGATCGAAGGACTGTACAAGATTTAATCTTCATAATTGTTTTCAGAAGTATATTTATTGATTGAAATAAAATATTATTTGCCGCATTTCATTTATTTGAAGGTAAAAGTGAACTTTATGATGAGCCAGAGAAATTTTATTGAATAATTCGTTGAAATATTACATAAATTATTTTTTTAAATATTCTGTGCTACATATAAGATGACAATGCTGAAGGATTCGATTTTCTGTAATTATACTCTTAAAAAATATGTTTGGTTTCAGCAAAAAAGGTTTCGAATTTATTGAAGTTTTATCTCTTCCATTTCAAATGCAAGTTTAAATCTTACCTCAGCTGACTGCAAATTAGAGATATAAATAGTACACAATGGACAAAATATCGTAAGTATTCTATAATAATACGAGTTATATGACCATCGAAATTTCAATCTCAAAAATATTTTTCTAAAGAAGCTATTAAGAGACCAAGCAACATAAATATTTAATTGAAAATTTCAGAGAATATTAATCCTGGCGAAACAGATAGTCACCAAAGGCGACTAGTTTAAAATATTAAAATCTTAAGAATCAAGAATTCTGTATAAAAATTTTAAAATCCTAATTCATCAGAATATTTATTTATTCAAACTGCATAAAATATGATTATTTATCTCATTTAGATTATTTTGTATAGGACAAATACAAAAATTAATAAAGTTTTAGAAATTAGCTATTGGACCCTGATTAGAGCGGATATCCTTCATATATTAAACTATGTATGCTTTAAATAAATCTGAATTATTGAATTAATAATATAGCTATCTTAAAATGTCACAGAAAACTTTTTCTCTCATTTATTTTTTTAGCATAAAAAATATTGCATTTCATATTTATTCCATTCCATCAAACACGTGTTGAACATTGTACTTTCTTAGGTTTAGTCTGCACCAAGAGTTAACTTAATCTTTCAATTTGAGTTATTGCCAACGTGATGGCAACGCACTGATAAAAAGGCTTTTCCTTTTGCATTCGTAATGTGCTCGTGCAGCTCAAATTTTATTTTCATTTTGTGCGAAGTAAATTGTGGGAAAATATAATTTAATTATTTTTTCGAACAGCTAATTAAAAATTGAGACGACTTAATTTACAATTAAAAAAATTATTTTTTAGACTTTAAGATGATGTAAAAATCTATTTCTTACTGTAATGTTTTTTTCAAGTTAATGAGGAAAAAAGCCAACATTTCGTTAGTTTTTAATTAATTAAAATTCTCATTAAAAAGTTTTAAAAAGTAGCTCATCCGACCACCAAGGTATACGTGTGCCAAATTTGTGAGCTGTATATCAAACGTTCTGGCCTTTGGAGTGCTAAAGTGCACACACACATTCAAACACATTTATCATTATTATAAGTATTGATGACTATGCACAATATTTTTTTCTCCATTTTTTTTAGTTTACTTAGGAACTGGTCTATTATTTATGTCAATTTATTTATCTATGTCAATTTATTTCTATTTTAATTCCAAGTTAGCAATATCATTCCATACTGAATACCCAGTAACATCGTGTGATGGAGAAAAATATTTCCTCTTCAGATTACATAATAATAATTAACAACTAAAAAGTAAACAACAATTAAAACAAACAAAAAAAAATCACCAAGCTCCTTTTACACCAAAAAGCATACTTTTTAAAATAGTTTATATATATATATATATATATATATATATATATATATATATATATATATATATATATATATATATATATATATTCTTGATGAAAGTTGGCGAGAAACTCAGTACTACCGAAAATTGTTTCGAATTGCGGCCCGCGTCTCTCGAGACCTGCTGAGAACTATTATCGTAATACAATGAATACATGTTACTATTAATTTTGCTTACTTAACATTTGTCTTCATGTATGTTTGCAGCAATTCTTTTCTTTGCATTCACTTTTTCAGTGAAGCATTGCAAAAAATCTGAGCAAAGTTACTTTAACTTTTCGTGGGTCTCGAGTAAAAACTGAATCTTTATGATGTTTGAAATAGTTGGAGCACAAGTAATAGAAATACCTTTTTCATTACTTTCTGCTGTATGAAGTACAGAGAGAGAAAGGAATGCCTTTGTTGAAAAATTAGGCTTTGTATTTTTGACGAATCTTCATGCTTTAGACGGATTCCAACCCTATTGTTCTGTTCGTATTCGCTTCACGTATGCAGCGTTCGGGTCAATATGACCCGACTCAGAAAACTAACCTTTTTTGCAGTAATTGACAGGTGCCATTTAAAAAAATGGTTCAAACAATAGTAATATAAGTTTAAAAATAGATCTAATAACATAAAACATCTATAAAAATAGCAGAAAAAATATTTGAAATAGAAGCTTACAATAATATAAAGCATCTATAAAAATAACAGAAAAATATACGAAATTTAAACTTACTTTTATTTACAATTTGAACAATAATTTTTTATATGAGATTTGCAAATGTGATTCTTACAATTGCAGCATAACATATTAGTTTTGCAGTCTGTGCTTGATGGATAGAGCTTGCACCTTGTATTATTGACCCACAATTACGTATTCTCAGCAAAGTTGATGGTGCGTTTTACCTTTTTCTCTGTATTCGCTTCACAATTTTTATTGAATCTTCACTTCTTGGTAGGTGTGGCCTTGCTTCAATGTGTGAAAAAATGGGTGATTTTCCCAGTTCTTCCAAAAATAGCCTTCGTTTTGTCAATTTTTTTTTTCGTTCCATTAACTATATATTGAAGCCCATAGAACAAATGCATTGTATGTAGAAATATCAAGCATGTTATAGAATACTATCATGGACCAGATATTATTTTTGTTTTTGTTTTTGTTTTTACAAGTGTATGTGTTTAAAAGTTGATTAAGAGTATCCCTAACCCCTTTAGTTTGAATTATAATCTAAGATTATTAAAGGGTGTTTGTTTTTTTGTCAAGTCTGTTGCTAACTTCTTTGTCATGATGCAAACTGCTCATAAGAACAACATTCTTGTTCTTTTTTTGGGATGTAGTTTACAACTGTAATGTCTTCTGTAAAATAAAATAATGAGCTGTGAACATCTTTGTTTGGCATTTCTTCAGGAAGTTCTGATTTAGTTTTTCTAATGGTGCCAAGATAGTCATTTTCCGTTTTAGAAGAAGTTTCCCTAAGTTGTAAGATGTGAAAAAATTATCCCATGTAATATTGTGCCCCGAATACCCATAAATAAGATCGTATTCCCTAATTTTTCTCTGGCTTTGCCCCTTGTTCTTTTTCAGTGTAAATTTGTGTAATCAGTACATACGAAATTTTATTATCACATAAAGTCCATATTTTAATCCCCTATTTAGATGACTTACTTGGTATATACTGTTTGAAAGGACATCGACCAAGAAATCCTACTAATTGTTCATCTACAGTATATTTTCATTTCGGATAATATAATTTTGGTAGAATTTCTATCCACTTTTCCCAAATATCACGCATTGCAACTAATTTCTCCAAATTTCTTCTTTCTTGACGAGTGGATTCATTAACAAAAGGAATAACTCTCGATATGGCTCAAAATGTTTCGAAGGAATTTGTAGCACGAAATATATTTCTGCCAGTTTCTTTATCTCATAAGCTTTTTGTTGATTCTTCATATGATTTATAAACACCAGCTAACGAAAATAATCCAATATATGTTTGAAAAGTTTTACTTCCGATATTTTTCCACTTTTTTCCATAAATCTTTTCTCCTTCAATATTAGTCATATATATGATTTCGTTTTCAATTGTAGAATTGAATGCTACCTCAAATGCACTTTTTATGTCTGATATCCTTGTCGTTGCATATCTTGTGACCCTGGAGTAGTTTTTATAATATTAACAGCTGCTGATTGAGAAGAATGTGGCAGCGGATCCAACTTCCACATTATTTCACGATTCTTAGACTGAATACTCTCTACATAGTTCATTTGTTGAATATCGGTATCAAAATCGTTGTCACTCTCAATTTCATCACTTGTATGATTTTCATACTCGGATACTTCTTCTTCGCTGTCAGAAGCTTCTATTAGTTTAGCTATATCAGCGTGACTCAAATTTCACAGATTCGCCATTTTTTCCCTGACATTCAAAGCACAACCTCTTTACAGTATATCAGAAAGTGAAATACAAAAGGAAAGAAAAAAAGAAATGTTGCAATAAGGGCAAAGAGTTTAGCCCCCCTGCCAATCATATCAACTTTTGGACCTTGCACGCGCTCTCTTGTCATGTGACCAAACACATACGTCAATAAAACAGGTTTCGAAAACGGAAAAATTACAGAAACTACTGTTATTCTTTTCTTTTGAATTATCCCAAACAAAAGTAAACGTGTATGAGTAAAATTTTTTTTTTTTTTTCATTGGGTCATATTGACCCGAACGATACATTATGTATAAACTGACTTCGAAATAAACCTAAATCCCTTTAGCAATACATATTTATATTATTTACCAAAGATGTCAAAATTTTTCATGAAAATATTCCTGTACTATACATTTTTACAAAAGTATAAATTTTATTTCGGGTCATATGGACCCGAACAGAACAGCAGGGTTAAGACAGAAAATGTTGAAAATCATGTGACATTTCAAACCTCGAAAAGTCCACATTTCTCAAAAGGTTTCTCTAAATTTAGTGAGAATTGTATGTAAAGATGCAGACAATTATTAGAGTAATAAAGGGATTATTTTCCTAAATAATTTCTTAGCAAAATTACACAAGTTTTCTACTTCTCTAATTTATTTATAACGTTGTACATACAAAACAATAAAAGTGGTCTTGATGGAACGAATGCCACAGACTTTCGTATGATGATTTTCCGTATCTTTTATTTATTTTTTTTATTGAATTCTAGGCATAATAACGTATCAGTTACTTAATGCTGACAAAATTAATTATTTCCAAAAGCGATTGAAACTTTTTTTAAAAAGTGATGCAATATGCTGCCATTTGTTGTCGAAAATTCGTAGTAATATATTTAGCTAATTACAAAATAATAAATTTATTTAAAGATGATTTTCCTATACGACGTGACCGCCAACATTTATAGATCAAAATATAAATATTTGAATTATAAATGATCCGCATGAAAGTTAAAGCACTTAAATAAAGGTGTTCGAAGCTGTGATTTGAAGTAATGCAGCATAAAAACGTTTCGGGCTTCTTTTGTTTGTCTTGCCATCATCTGGTTTGATTCCATCGGTCCTTGCAATCTAAATGAAGATTTTTAAGACAAGCAATTTACAAAAAAGAACGGCAGAAAATAATTTTAAAAAAACTTTTTCATTAATAAGTATTTGATTTGCAAGCTTTTCTTTCAGTCAGCCTAAAGTTATTTTTAAAATTTTACTTTTATAGGAAGCTATAGTAAACAGACAAAAATTATATCAATTATTAAAACAACATTCGTGATTTAAGCAACAAAAAAAATGCTTAAAATCCGTTTCAAAAAATTTAATAGAAGTAGAAGGAGATTATACAGAAATAAAATCAGTGCCAATGAAATACTCATTCTTTGAATTTCAAGGTTAAGAAAAATGATTTTTTAACGATAACATAAACATTAACTATTGTGAAATAAAGTTTAAATTCCTACTGATTTTTTATTAGATTGTTATTTAAATTTTCGAAATTTTTTTAAAATATTTGTTAAATTAAGAAGTAACTATATGTCAAATTTGATAATTCTAGTTCCAACGATTTGTATAATGGATCGTTTCGGACAATATTTGCATTACTCTATAATAACAGACAGTTGTTTCATATTATCTAGCATGCCAAAAATTTCGAACAACATGTTAAAAAAATAACCCTAACCAGCCGCAATAAGTTTTTGTGAAATTTTTTTTGCTGGCAAAGAATGCCTTGGGGGAAAAGATTGAAGAAACACAAAGGAGCTGCCTCAGCTGCAGAATCATTGCAAGGGGGAGTTACACTCGGGAATGGTTGTTTTCCGTCCTCTTCCTTAAATTTAAATTTATAAAGTAAAATAAATGCTCAAGTATATACTTAATTCCTTTTTTCGGTCTCATCTTTCAAGAAAGTAATAATACCAAAGAGTTCTGAAGCATCCAATTTTAATATTATACCTTATTAACCTTGAAGAAGTAACTAAAAATTAAATATATTGATCTAGGAAGCCAAGACCGAGTCAATATCCAAAAACTGAGGATTATATTTACGTATCTGAACATAAGTAAGAAATAATAATTTTTAAGAGAAATTCTAATGGAAGATAATCTTTAAAATTTTAAATAAAACTTGTGCTGAAAACATGCTTTTTAATACCCAGTGTTTAAACAAAATAAAGTATTAAATTTAATACATTAGAATTTTGAGATGGATATAATTATCCAATGAGCAGCGCTGACTTTAATATCTCAAGAATGAACTTTTGAGATTGACAGATGCAATTAAACAGAAAAATGGCATATGAGTGCATCAAAACTTGCAATTCTTAAGTGATAAACGTTTGGGAGGAATATTTTTTGTCGAAGCACTGAACATGGTATGCGCTTTTATAATCGAAATATCGTTTGTCGATTCAGGGAATAAATAGAAAAATTACTGTTTTCACCGGAAAATTTCCATTATATGTAACTTACTTTATCGGCATCGATAATAATAATTCTATTTTGTACGGGAGGGATAAACTCCGAATAATATGTGCGATTCGCCGCAGAAAGTATATTGTGCACGTTGAATGACAATATCTTGTACAGATGACCATTAATTAAAAGAAGAAAAAATCAGCGCTTGCACTAAATATTTTCGCTTTCATTTCACTCACATTGATTGGCATCGATGATAAGAATTTTATTTTGTTGGATACATATGCTGTTAACTCCGAATGACATGGGCCATTTTCCGTTTTTGTCGATTGTCAATTTTAAAACAATGTTGAATAATAGAAACGAATGAAACGATTTGTTTGTAAATTTTATTGCGTCCAAAATAAATGTTAATAACTGTACTGTGCCCATAACCTTTGCGCAAGCGACAAGATGGCAAAGTTTTATCGTAATCGGATGAACGGTCTTCCACAAACGGATATCTTCCACAAACGTATCTTATAGCGAAGATCATCTTCAAAATGCTCATCCACGTATCTTTTAAGAAGGCTTGTCCTTAAACATTCCCGCTACGCACATGGATTAGACGTAATGAGCAGAAAAAACTCCCCTTTTGACTTGAAGCTTTTTAGGAGTGAGAGCTTTCTCATACGTCCTCAGGAGGTTTTGTGCTGTGGGGGCATTGGACTAAACTGAGTGTAACGTCTATCTGTAAGGTGGCCTCTAAGTAGGGATGACGAATATTTTCAGAGCGGTTATTAAGTAACCAATATCAAAAAGTCACAAATACAAGTGATCAATACTTTTTAAAGAGGGGTGTGATTCAAATCCTTGATACGATCTTACTGATGATATTTCGATTACAGGTTTTGGATCACGATAGAAAGTAACAATCGATACGATATCACTGAAATTTGCCGGAGCGGTGACTTCACTGGAAAGTAACAATCGATACGATTTGTCCAATGGAAGCTCTCGAAAGAAATCTGTGATTGGATTGAAAAGTGAACGGAACGGTTATTGGAATTATCGTATCGTATCATTGAATTGCATATCACTGAAATTTATCGGAGCGGTGATTTCACCGGAAAGTGCGAAGTCACCGCTCCACTTTACGGGAGTGACCGATATTCGTATTTCATGATGCATTATTCCATACAGATCATTTTTAATTGCTCGTGACATGATTGACTTTGATTACATGTACTCTGTTTACTGCTGGCGCCATCTATTGGTAGAATATAGGACTAAAGTAAACATTTTAAAGAAATGACATATATTTTTAACTCATCTTTTCCAGAAAATGGTTCACTCTAATAAATAAATAGTTTTGAGAAAAAAAAAATTAAGAAGTAAGCTGAAACAGATAAATTAATTCAATCACACGTTAATTAAATTAGTAAATTAAGTATTAATTACAATTAATAAATTTTATATTTAATTTTAAGCAATAATTTTTAATTAATAATATGATTGAAATAACAGATATTTGGAACGCATATTTAAAAATAACAATAGCAATATTATTTGTTATTCAAAAAATCGTGGATTATGCATCTCTACCTCTAAGGAGAGTGCCCACCGCTAGTAGGAGTTGATAAATAAACAGTCCACTTAAAAATAAATATTTTTCTGGGTATTGAGAATAATGAAGCATATGATAAGAGCAATCGATAAGCCTATAGTTTTCGACGGCTTATAATTTTCTAATAAAATTCGGAAAGAATATTTTCATTTTGTTAATGTTAAGCGTTAAAAAATATATTAATCAATAACCAAAATGAATTCCGTACAGAGGCAAATTTCCAACCACTGGAGAGGTTCGATAATGATGACGGACCTTTTTTGTATTTTTAAGATTTTTATTGTTTCTCCGCTTTCGGGAGTTGGATTGAGCCTTGCCTTTCGGCGTTGCTGCTTGGTCAATGATGTTACAAAGACTGATGGTTTTTTACATATACCACTAGAGGGCGTTACAAGTGAGAGGCGGGGCAACATGCTTACGTAACATACTCCCGCCTTGAAATTGCAAAATTTCAATATTCACACACTATATGAATTTCACACATCACAATAAATTCGACAGAATTATTATAAAAAATGAATAAATGTAAAAACAAATAAAAAATACTAAAATAATTCTTATATATAAATTTACACAAAATAATACTGAGATAATTCTTATATATACACATTTATACAAATGAGTTAAAGTCTATATATTATTTACAATCATATACACATATAATATGAATTACTGAAACAATTAATTTTTTGGGAGTAAACATATTTGACTAATACCTCTTTAAATAATACCATTCAAAACTCTTACTACAACAACTCTGACTAAACCATCTGAACCTTTTATTAATTCTTGAATTCTACCCAGTCTCCATTTATATGGAGGCAAATCTGGATCTTTGATTACAACTATATCATTAAGATTTACATTATTCTTAGCAAACTGCCATTTGTTTCTAAGATGCAAATTATTCAAATAATCACGTTTCCAATTTTTCCAAACTTGTTGTATTAATTTAGTTAATTTTGCCAAATAATTAATTTCCTTTGAAAATTCAGAAGGTTGCACCTTGCTTACCATGAAGTTGGATGCTGCTTGAATTTCCATTATTATTATCTTACCTTTTTTACATTTTAGAAGAACACTTCAAATGATTAATAAATCTGAAAAGATAACTTACAATTTTAGTATAGTTGTTACTTAAATTTAAAATATTCAAATAAATTATTAGAAATATTAGTTAGTCTATTCAATTCACAAAGTTTTAACTTCTTTCATAAAGTCATTATTGATTGCACACACTCGCGATTTGCTGCACAAAAGATTTGTTTTCACTTCACTGGATTTATTTTTTGAGCACACATAGATGACTGCATCGTAGGCCTTATTTGAGGCATCACAGAAGCAATGTAGATCTATGGTGGGTGGGTGGAAACCCATTTGTGAAGTTGCATGCCTCCTTTACTTAAAAATTCTATTAACTGCTGTTGTAAAGCTTTGGTTTCTGGTAAGTTAATTGAACCAGTTAAAATGTCAACATAAACATCAGTAAGAAATGCTGCAGATGCTTGAGGAAATTCACTTTTTTCTTTCTCAGCTAATGCCTTGAGTGTTCTGGTGGCTAAAAATGGAGCACATTTTGTTCCATATGTCACAGTCCGTAGTCTGTATGTTTTCACAGGAGAAAATCTGTTAGGTTTCCACAGAATTTTTTGCAGGTCTCTATCTGCTTCTGCGACCAAAATTTGGTGATACATTTTCTTTATATCTGCACTAAATGCAAACTGATATGTTTGGAATCTTGGAATGATGCAAGATAGTTCCTGTTGAACTGTTCCACCGTTCAATAAAATGGAATTAAGTTAAACTACATTGCTAGAATTTGCAGATGCATCAAAAATGACACGCAAGGGTGTTGATGTGCTTTCTGGGCGAAACACGGCATGATGAGGAATATAATGTTCACTACTAGCAATTTCAGGAGAATCTAAAATTCTTTCCATATGATTTAACTGGAAATATTCATCCATGAAAGCCTTGTATTTTATTGCCATTGTTTTATTTTTATCTAATCTTTCCCAAAGTAAATTTAAACGTCTTTCCGCCATTTCTCTTGAATCGCCTAGTGTAGAACGTTTTTCTTCAACTATTGGTAATTTAACAACATACCTTCCGGTACTATCCCTCTTATGAGTGGAAAGAAAATGTTCCTCACAGTAAGTTTGTTCATATGTTTTTGATCCCACTGAATCATCTGTATTATCACCAGGAAAAGATTCTAAGTTAAAGAAATTTTTAACAGAATTCTCCAGATTATCATTTTTAAAAATTAATCCAGAAAAGAAATGAGAATTTCTGCCGTTGATTGTTCCCGTTACTAAATATCCAAACACACTATTTTGTAAGAAGAGTGAATTGTCATATGATCTAAATTTTTCTGCCTTCAATAAATCAAAGAACAACTCACATCCGAGTAATGCATTAATTTTACTAGGAATATGAAAAGTCTCATCCGCAAGTTTTATCTCACTTGGGAAGTTAACTTTTGAGATATCAATTTCTTTAGAAGGAGTTAAATGCGTTATTTTAGGCATAATTAAAAATGATACAGTTCTGGAAAAATCATTGTCTTCATTAAAAATGGTAGAGGTTAATTTATTTTTAACGAAGAATTCTCCTCCGTTAATACCAGAGATGGGTGCATTAACCTTTTCCCGCTTCAAATCTAAAGAATTGGCCAAATCTGCAGTTATTATGTTTACCGAACTCCCTGAATCCAACAGGGCTTTTATTTTTATTTTTTGACCAAATGCATCTTCAATAAATAACTGCGCGGTGCAAAGAATGGTTGAAGATAGTTTCGAGTTACTTGTAAGCGCTGACTCAGCATCAGGGGTTAGTTTTTGTCGCAACCTCGACGAGCCAGACGGTTCATTGTTTACATAAAGTTGCTCCCCCACGTCTGGGGGCGTTACCCCTGCAAGGCGCCTACTTAAGAGTTCAGGATCCAGATGTATCAAAGAATTATGGCCTGGGTTTTGACAGCTTCGGCAGGGGAATGTGGATTTGCAGGATGGCTTATGCAATTTCAAACAGTTCTTACAAATGTTATATTTTTCTAAAAGCTCGATTCTTTTAGAAACACTGTTTTAAAAATTCAGAGCATCTTTGTAAAGGATGTTCAAATTTACATAAAATACATGGCTTTACATTACTTAGTTTATTCGCATTAAGATGAAAGTTTTTTGGCTTATTTATTGCGCCTTGAAATTCCTTGTGGAACTTGCTACTTGTAGGGTATTTCCCTAATTGATCGAGTACCATCGCTCTTGATTCTAAAAATTGCAAGAGCTCCTTCAATGAAGGTATTTGTTTTGATTGGATGGACATTTCATATGCCTTTCTGCTCTCTTTGTCAAGTCTTTCTAATATTATATTTACTAATATAGTATTTGTTAAGTCATTACATTCTAAATTCAAACTTTTTAAACCTCTCAGACTTTTATTTATTGTGTCTGTGATATTTCTTAAGCCCTTTGCAGACTCAAAATTTAATTTTTCTAGGTTTAGCATATTTCGAATGTGAATATCAACAATTGCTCGCTTATTTTCAAAGCGTTCTTCCAGAGCAGCAAACAGTGACTCAAACGTATCGTCACTTGTTTCTATAAATTTAGCTTCACCACGGAGGGCAGCTTTTAAATAAAATAACTTTTGATCATTCGTTAATTCGATATTATCGTTTATTAGACACATAAATTGATTTTTGAAATTACTGAATTCTTCCATTTTTCCGTAAAATAGCGGTAAGGGAATTTCCGGAAGTTTCGTTTTTAATTGAATATGATTGATATAAGCGTTCAAATTTGAATTTTGATCATTTATATTATGCATTACATTTTCCTTAACATTATAATTAGAGAGTAAGCATTTCAAACTTACCTCTAATTCGTTTCTTTCTTCTTCGATATCCAATATTTCTTGATCGCACTTCTGGCTTAACGTTTCATCTTCGTCGATTTCTAAATAATCCTTGAATAAAATTTCCAATTCATTTTTTATTTCTTCCACAATTCCAAGCTTTTGTTGACAGGTGAATATAAATTTATTTTCTTCTTCAACCGTTGAACTATTTTCAACAAACTTTTTAACACTTGTCAGTTTCGCCTTTATCCTTCCACGGATTCTATTTAACTCTTTGGCTTTTTGAGTTTTATTTTTCTCCATAGTTTCGCTAATTCGTCTCCGGATCGCTAGGACCAGAATGGAGAGGTTCGATAATGATGACGGACCTTTTTTGTATTTTTAAGATTTTTATTGTTTCTCCGCTTTCGGGAGTTGGATTGAGCCTTGCCTTTCGGCATTGCTGCTTGGTCAATGATGTTACAAAGACTGATGGTTTTTTACATATACCACTAGAGGGCGTTACAAGTGAGAGGCGGGGCAACATGCTTACGTAACAACCACCTCCTACATGTACAGAGGAATTTTCGAGGTTACTTTTACAGATTCACTGAACTTTTACACTATACTAACATGGAATAGAAATCATTCAAGTCATTTGATTAAAAATAAAAAATTTGTGCTTTTTAATAATAACTACGTCACAGAAATATATGCCATGAAAATTTTAAATTTTAAATTTCAATAAGATCAATGTTTCTTGCTATATCTTGATTAAATTAAAGTTATGTCTACTATTGGTTTCTGATTCTTGATCCAAAAAAAAGTATGAAATCATATTTAATCAAACTGCTATTTGTAGAGATCCTGTAGTGCTTCTTTTTAATGAGAATAAAAACTTTAGTAACAGTCAAAGAATGAAAAAAAAAAAAAAAAAAGTGAGAGAGAGAGAGAGAGAGAGAAAGAAAGGAAGTTTTCTCTAATGGTTTGCACGTTTTAACATCTCTCATCATATTTCCAAAAAATTCCGCTAGAATTTTGAAAGAATAGAAGCAAAAGTAATATTATAGTAGTCAAATTAAGTCTATGCAAAACAATACTATCAAATAAAAATTAGAATAGGGAAAATGTGATCATAATTTTGAATTTTCTCTTAATCATTTTAACTGTTCTTTACTTACATAATAATTTTGTACACTTCCCATACCTTTGTAAACATCCAAATCTGTTTTATATCGAAATTCGATTTGAAAAGAAAAGAAAAGTATGAATTATAATTAAAAAATTAGTTTGAAAACAATATAGGCAAGAATGATGAAATATAATGAAAGGAATAGTACGTAACTAAAGCAGCCAATGCTAATATTCATAAAATATAGTAAAATATTTATTGAAATTGTTAAATAATAAATTCTCTTTCTTGGAGAAATTTTTCAGAATAGTTTGCCTCAAGATAGTGTTGTCTCACCCATTCTCTTTGTAATTTTCTGCGGATTTCTTTGAAACTCTTGAGGCTAGCGTAGAATGTTCAATTTTTGCTGATGTCATTTTTATCTTTTGTGCTCATATATCTTTAGATTACATTTTAAAGAAATTTCAGAATACAATGGAAAACGTTCACAAATTGTGTAGTTATGGGAAACTTAAAATCAGCCCCGAGAAATGCTCTGTTGCTGACCTATTAAAAAAGAAATTGCAATTGACTCCTCTAATTACATATGCTGGTCTCCCTCTTCTTGAAAACATTGTATTAAATACTTGGACATCAATTTTTCGAAAACAAACCATATTGGGGTTATATTAACAATATTCGAGCTAAAGCACTTAGAAAAATTAATGCTTTAAAATCTATTGCGTATAAAACTTACGATCCTAGAACAATGGATGTCGTAAACATAACCAATAATAGCATCCCAAGTCTATTTTGTTACAGCAGCTCAATTACCAATAATGTCTCCGAAATTCAATACAAAGCCTGAAATTCGATATAAACTTAAAATAACACTTGGACTGCCTAAATGATCCCAAATATTGTTCTAATGAAAATCGCGGCTCAGGAAATGCTATTGGAAAAAATTAAAAGATTAGCTGTGCAATTCTTTCTCAGTCAACTTGTCAATGGCATTCCTTCACCTATTTATCATCATAATTCCAATCCTGGCATCAAAGTAGTAAGAAAAGTCGAAGTTCTAATTGAAAATTTGTTTGCGAACCTGAATGCTTTTACAAATCATATTATAGTTCTGCGAGACCCCATCGTCTCCCGAAACAATTTTTGTGAAATTCATCTCTCAGATTTGAGTTTTCAAAATAAAGCTTTTCCTAGTGATATGATCAAGGCTCACTTTGAAGAAATTGTATGCAAAAAATTTCAAGATTATTATATTATCGCTACGGACGCATTCAAATCTCAATCTTTTACTTCTACTGTGGGTATCTCTAGTCAGCAATCATTCTTTTATAGAATTCACTCCGTCAATTCAATATTTACAGCGGAAGCCTTCGCACTTTGTCATGCTCTGGATAAACTTTCAGTAACAGAAATATATATATATATATATATATATATATATATATATATATATATATCTGCTTTTGTTGTCAAACAGCTATTGGCCCTTCAAGCTTTAAAATGCTTTACAATCAAATCTCCAAAAGTTATTCACAGATTAGCTGGCAAAATTCAAGTTAAGGGAAAATTAAATCAGAAAATATGCTTGGTGTGGTCTCCAGAACATTCACAGATACATTGAAATGAATAGGCGGACATACTCTCAAAAATGGTCACGGAGTCGCACTTATTGCTAGAGTAGATTGCGTCAGAAGATTTAATTTCTCTTTATCAGGAAACATCACAAAACGAATCACATTTTAAAAAATAGCAAATATCAAGAATTCCAAGAATCCAGCAAATATCAAAATGTTCCCACCATATTTTTCCTTAATCCATGGCTCAAAAATAGAAGAGAAGATATATAACTGGACATCTTTTCATCCGGATGATTATAACTCCAAATCTATTGAATAGATTTGGTCTACATAATTATCCTCACTAAAAAGTTTGTAATCATGAAAATAACATTGAACATATCATCTTGTTTTGCTCCAAATGCGCAACTCATAGGTAAAATCTTTTTGCAAACTTAATATTAATCTTCATTCAAAACATTTATTCAAAACGCTGTTTCTAATAACCAGTATCTTCGGATCCTTCACCAATCTCTGAAGTTTTTTTAACATCTATTGAATGAACTCTTTTGGCATTGTGAGACAACGGCCTTTGTTGCCAAAAATCTCATTCTCATCCCATTTCAATCAATCAATCAACATCTAACGAATCATAACATTCGCAGAGAAGAAACGAGTTATTCCACTCACTTTGTTATTGTTTACAAGTCGGCGATAAAGCTTAGCGCCCATCTGCGACTTCGGAAGAATAAAGCATGAGAATTATGTACGAGATTCTCGTCAAATTGGAAAAAGTTTTTTAGTCGAACCTGTCCAAGTTCGCCAAATATTCGCCCTAATGCAACTTAAATTCAAATTGCATTCTCTTTATTGAAATGGAAGAGATTATAGTTACACATCGAGTGTCTAATACTTGAGACAAAGTGGGTTAAATAATCAGGTTCAGTTTTTAAAATTGCTGCTTTAGTAGCGACCAACCATATATATATATATTTTTAAATGGAAGAAAATAACCTTGTGCCTGATGATTGGAGCATTAATTGTAGTGATGATGAACTGTCAACAGCTGCAAAAGATTCTAATGATATGTGGGAACCTTCTCCCGAAGAAATAATCTCAATGTATGAAATATTAGAAAGCAAGGGTGTTCTAGAATTTGAGTGGCAGTGTCCTGGACGACGCTCACCTAGTGTTAATTCTATGAAATCTGATTTAATGGATAAAGGACCTGCTTCAAATGAAGACAGTAAATTAACGTAAGTTGTTTTTAATATTTTCAAGAAGACATTGAATTAACTTATTGCAATGCTAATAATCTTTTTACTAATTATTGAAATTCTGAAAGCTGTGTGGATTTTTTTTCTCTCTCGGTAATAACACAAATTGTTCTTAAATTATATCACGATATATCATTAATGCAATGCAATAAAAAGTTATTCCCTTATATTTATGTAGTAACAAAATAATAAAAAAAAGAAAATATATTTTATTTTTTAGATTTATATTAAAAAGCTCTCAATACTAAGGTGATGGCACTTACTATACATCTACTAAGTTCACTCACTTTATAAATGGTTAAATATCACATTACTTCATGATTTCTTGCTAGAAATATTTTTGTAACATCTTTGTTTATTAAATGTCATTTTTTAAAATCCTATTTTGTGTTGTGGTGTACTATCCAGAGTGCGTTTTTTTTTTTTTTTTTTTTAAGTTGTAGTTATTTGAGTAATTTGTTATTTCACAGTACTGATAAGACTCTGTATTCTGCATAGTTTTGGATAAATTTTAAATATGTAAGAAACTGCTAGTCTGATATTTCTTTTCATATTATGAAATATCTCTACCAAGTTTCATATCGCATATTCTTCAATGGTTTCACAAATTGATCAGTTTGCATATTTTTCTCTAAATATAGAATGGCATTCAACAAATATTTTGATAAAACATAAGCTAATACCCTTAATTAATCTTGAGATTATCTATTTTTTGTAGTCTGTATTATATAAACAGATTATCTTTCTCTTCCTTGGAATAGTTTCTCATCTACCATTATATTTTGACCAGCCTTGTAACAAATCTTTGCTAAATGTTCTAAATCTCTGTTTCCGAAATAATTCAATCTATTTAAAATTCTTCAAATCCAGTTGAGATCATACCATAAGTATTTTACAATTTATTTAAATCATTATTTCAATAATAGAATTTAGATCCCAAGTTTTACACCACATATTGTTTTTTAAAATAAAAGCATCTAATTACTCTCAAGGTATACAGCATTGCTACTTCTTAATTTTTCTACTTTTAAAGAGAGAATTGTTCTTGACTCTTTTCCTGTGCTATATTTTGCTTTTTACCTCCTTCATTCTTATTCTTGAATTGTTTCTTGTGAAGTATTGGCCTATAGGTTATTGATGTTTATCAATGATCTTATGATTTTATTCTGTAATTTCTATAAAAAAAATCAGCATTCATTTTTTAAAAGTTCACTCAAAGTTATCTATTTATCTTGACTATTGATTATCTGTTCATCTTATTATCAAATCTATTTATCTTATTATCAAAATCTTTTTATCTTGACTGCACCATATATCATAACTTCTGCAACACTCAAAAAAAATTTTTTTTTCCTGATGGATTTTTTTAAAAAAGAAAGATGATTTGTAACATCACAAGAGAAAATGTACATCAGATAGATGAAAAAATAAGGGAATAAAAATGAATCATCAAAAGATATAAAGAGAGTAATTTTAATAAAGTAGATGGTTTCAAATACAAGAAAAAGTTGTTGATAACTAACAGAGGTTTTTTACCACCATCTATATATATATATTTGTGAAGCCCTATGGCGTAGTGGTCCAACACACTGATCCGAGGTTCAATTCTTGGGCTCGGCAATGCCGATTCAGCCTTTCATCCCTTCAGTGGGTGAATAAGCTGAGGCCCAAGCATGCTTGGGAACTAAACACTGGGGGTTCCATATTAAGCGGACTATCTAACCGATGTCTTTTATGTCTTGCTTGCACCCCAGGGCCATAGGCACTGTAGGCCTTTGCCCACATGGGTTGTCATGCCACTGAGTTTAGTTTTAGCTATATATATTTGTACTTCTTCCAGTCTAATTGTATTTGTATGTTCATGAAAGGAAGAACAAATTGTGCACATATAAATTTAAAATAGAAATGAAATCACATCTCGGTCTGCAATATTTTTTCAATTTTCGAAATTACCATGTCAGTTTTTCTAGGTTTATACATTAATAGTGCCAATAATAAAAAGCAAAAACAAATAATTTTTTTACACAATTTATTTAGGTAAATAAAAAAAATCTGAATATAGGGGGAAAAAAATCAAAGAAAATATGAAAATTTGGGAATTCATTTACAACTAAAATGAGCTTCCTTCTTCGATTCACTTCCCCTGGTAGTGTGTTTAAGTTATTTTAATTTGCTTGTTTAATGTGATAAATGTTCTCTACTAACACAAAATGCCAAACAACATTGTTATGACATCCACAAAATGTTAGTTGGCACTTAGAATGTCGAACAATATTGTGTTGATATCGAACAATATCTAGTGCTAATAGGATTAATAGTGTGTTCAAAAAGTTGGCTGATCATAAAAACGTATGTGAAATAATATTAAAAAATGAATAAACAAATCAAAATTGATGAACATTTATTAGTACTTCTAAATTTATGACAAGATTTAGTCATTATAAAACTAAACAAATAAAGCCTGTAAATAATGGCAAAAATAACAGTAATCTTTATTTAAGCCATAGAAAAAATGTTTATGCATTTAAATTAAATTGGTGCATTGCAATATGAAATTGAAGGCATTGGTATAACTACAGATTGGTATGAATGATAAAATTCCAGGAACTTACAATTTTAGAGTAACCCTGTTCTAAGATGTTGTTATATTTATTTAATAACATAAGCACTACTATTATCTTATTCTTCAGAGCTAAATAATTAAATCTGCAGTATAACTTGCTTAATTCAAATGATGATTTTTTTACAAATCAATGAACATCAATTATTATTTTTTAATTACATAATGTGATTCTGAAATGTTTTGAATGTAAAACAAATTCAAAATTTCCTTTGTGGGCTGTTTTTATGTATTTTATTAAAGTTAAAATTAGATTTTTGTGGCTGAATACATCAGTTTGTGCTGAATAGTGGCTACTGAAGTTCATACTGAAGCATATTACAAATTACTCATTAAAGAAAAAATGAATAATTTTTGTTTGTTTCTGGCGTCCTTCCCAACGTCTTTGAGCAACAATGTTCCACTAACTTTCTATTTGCAGGATGTCTGCTAGCTTTTATTCATTGCATTCAACAAATCTTAGGACAACCTAAAATAACTTATATTAATGTTTTTAAAGAAAATATATTTATACATGATATATAGTAGGTTATAGTTTGTATAACAGTCAGTTTTATTGGTATAGTAAATTATAAAGATATAATAAACTCTTAATCCCTTATATTATCTATATTATTATAATGTATCTGCTCTACTCAAGCTGATAATTTAGATATCTTAGTTTTAAGAGGAGGAACTAATGTTGAAATTTTTCAATTAAAAAAAAACATTTTCATCAATGAAATTTTCATAAGAAGTATCAACTCTCAATCTCTGATGAGTGCAACTTGTCATTGTTAATTTGCTGTGGAAAGTCCATGATGAGCTGGGTTTGTCAATTCAATTCAAGGAATTAAATTAAGTTTGCTTCCAATGCTCAAAAATCATTGTCAGCTGTCATTTTGCTGTCCATATTGTATACTTTAGGTTCAACGAAATGAGTGTTTGAACACAATATTGTTTCTACAGTTTCTTGTTTGTGTTTTTTTCTGAATTGATCTTGATAATCCTTTCAGCCACCTTGTACACTTGTACACTTTGCATTCTGACAATTTTCATGCTGTACAGTATTATCTTTTTTGGATTTGTGATTTTGGAGACATTTCGATTAATTCGAATTTCCTAAATAAAGTTTTGCTTTATTAAATGTATTCAATATTATGGTACTGCTTTGATTCCATTTTTAATCCTTCCCTTCATTTCACTTTCCAAATATTTATTTTTTTAAATTAAAATTATTTAAATTTTACATAAGAAATTTTATAGGACTAAAGAATAAATAATGACCTATTATTAGCAAGTGGCCATCTTTTGATCCAATGTTTGATTGTTGTAGAAGCTAAGTACTTTAGCTAAGATGAAATTTATGGCAAAATATTTTTGATCTGTCAAAAAATTAGTAAAAAAAAATTTCACACATACTTTAATTATGCATTAAAATAGCTTCCTTATTTTAATTAAATTCTGGTTTACAGCCTTCAATTTATGATTCATTATTACAAATATTGTCAAATGATTTCTTTTTTCTTTTGTAAATTTATGATCAAGTGATACTATTGTTATGAAAATGTATGTAATTAATTAACTGTAAACTAAATTCTAAAAAAATAATATAGTAAATAAATAGTAATTTTTAAATTCTAGAGCAGCTACAAGTAAGAAATGTATTGCAAGATTTCATATTTATAAACATGAAACAACTGAGTTTTTAAATAAAAATATACAAAATTGAAATGTTTGGGCTAAATGCAAGTGTGATTCAATAATGAATTCCTACTTCCACATTATATGATTTTTTAAAATTAATTTAAAATATTATAAAAATTAATAATTTCAAAAATACTTTTATAATTAATAATAGTAATGATTTTATATCGAACCTTCTTAAATATTTACTTAATTACTCTATATTGTGTAGTTAACCACTGCTAGATTGGAAGGGCTGTTTGGAAAAAATTATAAGAATGTATATTTCACTATTAAGTTTATATAGAAAAAAAAAAGTTTTTTTTTTTTTTAAATCTTATTATTAAAAGTTGTTAAAATTGAATTAGTCTAAAATTCATATTAATTAAACCATGTCATTTAATGCAACAGTTTCATATAATTTCTGTTTGATAGTATCTGAACAATCATGTCAACTTGAAAATGAAATTTTCATTTAAATTGATATGCCAAAAAGTTCAAATGCAGTATTTTAGAAATGACTGTGGTTAACTACAATCATCTACTGTTTAGTGGCATTATTTCATTTAAAATCTAATAATCATTTGAATTGATGTACTTGGACATTTTGCTCTTGTTTTCCTTGATTAATTTTTGATATATTTGAGTTTCAATATAAATTTTTATACTGTTTTGGCAACTGACTTTCAAACAGAATTATCAGCAGATTCACCACCCCCCCTCCCAACATTTTATATAACTTATGCAAATGACTGGTTTGAATCATCAATTGGATCTATGAATCCTTGATTACAAGGAGCACCTTTTACAGTAACTACTATTTCTGAAAAGAATAATATTTTTTATTAAGAGTAAGGGCATGTTATTCTGTATACTGAATAAATCAATGCACAATTTGAATAGAAATGTTTAATTCTAACTGGTTTAAGATGGGCATATTTTATATTTTTTGAAATAAAAGTTCTTCATCATTGAATTTCTTTATTATCCTTGCCGTAATAATGAGAGATATTCTTGTTAACCAGATAGTACTTTTGAGGTTTTGCATTATAATGAATAGTTATAAAACTGCTGTACTTTATGTGGAAGATGTAAAGACATAGCAACAAGTTTTTTTTTTTTTTTTTTTTTTTTTTGCATATTTTCACTTTTATTCTTTGTAGCAGCTGCCGATTTAAAAAAAAATTACAGATATTTTAATGTTGCATTATCTATTGATGATTAATTGCTTTTTGTCCCAAACATTTTAGAATCTTTTAATTTTTTTACAATTCTTGTTGTTGATATGTGATTCTGTTTAGTGATTTTTTTTTCTATTTATTGATTCAGTAACATTGCTATAAAAAATTTCTAATAAGTTTTAGTAATTTTTTTCATATTTCCACATTTAATTAGATACTTTATATACATGTAAGGCAGATTATGCAATTTCATTTCAATAAAAATGCATCAGTATTCCAGTATATCATCTTACAGTCATACTCCAGATTCTTCCTGGGCCTGAAATGAGCTTAACATCATCAGATAATGCTTTGGCTGTTTCATTTTTTTAAAGACCCAGTTTTAAAAATTGTTTTCCAACTATAAACATTTCTTTACAGTATAAATTTATCATTTCCCCACCAGAATCAGCCATCGCTTGAACAGTGACTTTTATTTTTCTGCATTTAGAATCTAATACATTGAGCTATGTGCTAGAAGGAACCCAAATGCTTTTTTATATACATTTTTTGCTTTACCCAAATATGTTTTTTATATACATTGTTTGATAAAACATTTTCCTTAGTACATAAAATCTGAACATAATATATTTATTTTTAAACCATTGCAAATAAAATCAAAAATAAAAAATAAAAGTTTTTTTTTTATTTGTTTTTTTCCCTCTTATATAAAATAAATGGTTGATAAAAAAAACAATAAAACATAAATTTAAAGAATTACTCTTTGCTTGTTTTGTTTCAAATAAATTCACAGCACTTCTTAAATCTTATGAGAAAGAGAGAGGATATCAACATAAAAAGATTTCAAGTTTGCTTGTATATGGTCAATATTTTGTATATGTTTATATGTTCATTATTTTAATAAAAAATTTTGTATTTTAGTTAAAATAATTTATCTTAATTTTTATGTAAGGGAGACCAGGGCCTGATGACGAAGTAACAGCCAACCATTTTTAATAAATTGTTTTTGATATAATTTTTTTTCTTTGCATGTATTATTAAATTGACCTTTCCTTATATTGAACCTCATTGGATAGAGTTTATTTTAATTTAATCAATGTTATTTTGCTATTTTAAAAAGAAAATGTAAAAATGTCATTTTGACCACTGGGGCAAGATGATTCAAATAGGACAAAAAGGCAACCCTAATAAAAATTAAATATATTGCTATTCTTAGAACATATAGAACGGTACACTAATTAATTAAACCTTGTTAAGTATTTTATAAAACAGTATATAATGATAGGACTGTTGTGTTTAAAACTAGTTCATAGCATAGTTCATTTATTCACAATCAAAAATTGAACACAAATTTTTCTCACAAGTTTGGCATCCTTTCTGCCAGCAAGTGCAGCTTTTGCAACGTTCAGTCTAGTAGGAAGTAAATGTACTGCACTCTGTTAAGAAGTTTCAGTTCATGTAAGAGTTGCTTCTGATCAAATAAAAGAAAATTTTAAGATAAAAATTACCTCATCAGTTCTGATTTTCGTGAAATTTTGTTCTAATGTACTATCCATGTAGATTTAGGAAAATATAAAATTTTATCGTTATATGCTCAGTCCTTTTTGAATTACTGTTATTTGTTTTCAAAAATTTGTTCAAAAACCGCCAACGAATTTTTTTAAAATTGCTCTAAAGGCCTTATCACACGGGCAAATACCGTCTACACTTTCGTGGACAGTTTCCCGTTTATACCCGCAGGCAACCGGCCAAGCAGGATTTTCGTCATCGTGGACTGTTTTCAACCGGCTTGAAAGTGTAGACGGAAAGATTGTTTGCAAACGAAATTCAACCAATCGCGCATGGCTTTGGTAGTGACGTAGTTGCCAAGAATGGCGCGATTGACGCCAATATGAAACTAATTTGTAAACACATTTCTGAATCACTCCTTAAAAGACGGGGAAAAAAATGTTATATGGTCGTGTGATAAAAAATGGGTTTTGATCGACTTTATTCATGAAAAGCCGGCTATTTGGAATCTTCTGAATATTCATTATTAAAGAAAAATTGTTATACGAAGAAATTCGTACAATAATTATCAGAAGATGAAAAGATATTGACACCCGTAGATAGTCATCAAAACCAAGAAAATTTATTTTAAGAATTAAAAGAAATTATTAATGTTTATGTGAACTGTCTTCTTTTTATGAACTGTATTTAATCTGATTAAATCTTTAATTTTTTTAAAATTATGGTAGAATTTTTGAATTTCTAAAATATGTAATTAACATCTTTCATACAGTTAAAAATTTATTTAATTCCTATGCTGTTGTGAAAGTTAATAAGGATCAATTCATTTTCTTACCACTGAAATATTGTTCAGCACTTTATACAGTATATTTAAGGGAATTGCAGAATATGAATGATTCTGTTATTGTTTAATGTTTTAATTAATAAATAATAGTGAAGTTTTTATTTTTAAAATTAATTTAACATCCAACTCACACAATCGCTTTTTTAGCATATTTCTGTGTTAAATTTGATTTCAAAATTTTATCTATAAAATACCAATACAGATACATTATGCAATTATTAGATTTTTTTGTACGTAAACCTGTCCTTATTACCGAAAAATTAACAAAATTGATGGAACAGCAATATATCCCAGGATATAATGTACGGAATGTATGAACAGGAATCCCACTAACGAAATGAGTAAACTACAGATATTCACCAAACAGAAAAAGCGAATAAAGAGCGATAAATTAGCCATAAAGTACACCTGTGTTTTAGGTTTACCATACAGCAAATCCCCACGTGACGTCACTACACACATTTTTCCGTGCGCATTTGTCCACGAAAGTGTAGACGGAAAGTGTTAAGAGTTTGCTTATTCGAAATAGAAGTTAGAAGACAGCATATTTCATGTAGTGTTTTACAGCATTTTCATGCTCTTTGTTGTGATAAACAACATAGATTAGTATTTGACTTGAACATTTTGTCGAAATCAAAGTTATTTATTTTTTTTCAAAATGTACATATTTTTAAATTTTCAAATGGCAGGAACCATTACTTGCAGTGATCATGGATGTTAAAGATCAATCGGTTGTTCTGATCAAAATAGCGCGGAACGGATCTCCCATACCTAAATACATACAAAATCTGCCGGGGCTAATGTATCGTTTATAGAGATCAAGTTCGGTATTTTTAAGGGTGGTTATTTTTTCATCAATTTGGAAGTTACGAAATGCTCTCATGCTCATATATGAAGGATAATGGGAGCTCCGACAAATAAATGTTCAGAAATAAAACAAACGTGACTTATTCATAAAGCCCATCTATTTAACAAAAGATAATGAACAAAAAAGATGCTGTATGTAGGATATAATTCATAAAAACTGGCTTTTTTGCTCCTAGCAGCAATTAGAAAGAAGAAAAAAAATTCTTACAAAAATTTAACTTTACATGGTTCGTATAACGGTTAATGCATGGAATGACCTAGACGATGAAATACAGTCCATAAAGTGCCTAGGCGTGCTGAGTATCAAATTATCGTGTTGATCTTAGGGAACTTGCTCCAGTCAACAAGCAATGTTCGTTTAAGTTCCGGTACACATGTAGGAGGTGGTTGACGGACTGCAACTCGTCGGCCAAGCATGTCCCACGCATGCTCTATCGGATTCAAGTCAGATGAGAATGCTGGCCATTCTAAACGGAGGAAATACTTAGATCGAAGGCATTCGTTCAACATACATGTTGTTCCAGAATGATTTGTCAATAAATTCGGCTTGTCATGATTCCGATTTGAACATGCAGATTTTTTCTAGAACCCAGTAGAATTCCACCCCAAACGAGCAATCCTGCACCACCGTAATGGCGTCGTTCAGTGATGTTATCTTGGTGGTAATGGGTAACTGGCATCCTCCATATAAAAGTTCGACGTGAATCAGACTGCAAGCTCAGCTTGGACTTGTCGGAAAACATAACAGAAGCCTAGTGTGGCGATGTTCACATTCCATGTTCTCTACTCCTGGCTATTCTCTGGCGACAGTGAGTTGCCGTGAGCGGAACACTTCTGACAGACTTGCGATCATATAAACCGGTATGTTCCCAAACATCTGACGCGCTTTGCCTTGAAATTGTCGTACCTGTGGCTGAAGATAGCTAACAAAACGGGTATGATGCTGTGTTCCGGCTGCTTCTTTGGATAATTATTGCCAAATACCAGTCGCCATTCGGCATTGTAACTCTGGGGTGACCTGTTCTGTAACTTCTACTGACATTTTTATCATCTTGTATAGAATCGTGGAAAAGCGTAGAGATGACAGTTCCATTCCAAGTTCCTCAGATACTTCCATTTGAGTACGCCCACATTCCAGACGCATCCGCATGTGTCCTCTGTGTCATAACCATTCGGTTAGGTGAGCGGCTTACAGAATGCTTGTGAACAATTTTATTTCTTTGCCACCGTTCTCCTTACATTCCCTTCTCTTACATTCTCGTCATTGTGACGTATTATCGGCGTCATCTGGTGGCATCCTGTTGTTTGCATTTTATTTTTGAAGATATAATTCTGCTGGCGAAATTTTTACTTTAGAGCTTTCCTTGGGATTCTGAATTATTCTTGATTTATGAACATAAATGCAGTTCATCCTCACGATATCTAATGTGAAATTCCTATTCTAAGAATATAAGGAAGATCAAACCATTTCCGTCCGTTGATAAGATCATCTGGTTGCACAAGAGGCACCAACTGAAAAAGAAAAATAAAATAATTAAGAAATAGAAAGTAGAATCATGCATGACAAAAAAAAATATCGTCTTCATTTCATTTGTTTTAAATTTATGTAAGTAATTAATATCAAATTCTGTGGAACAAACGCGAAGTAATCTTTCTAATTTAATATAAAAACAATGGTGTGATTAATCGTAATTATTTCATAATTTTTATAAAATGTTGTTTATATTCTAACATAAAGTAAAATGTTCAGTGTTAAATAGACTTGAAACTTTTCGAAATTTATATTTATTATTTCTGAAGTATATACTATTTTTCGAAACATAAAATTAACCATTTAAATAACCATTAAAATAAAATTAACCATTTAAATAACCTTTAAAATAAAATTAACCATTTCGAAACATAAATTTACCATAATTACCATTCCCTCAATTTTTGATTAAAAAAAAAAATCTAACTTTGATTTGTAACTTATTTTCAATATGCACAAGCTTTCTGCAACATAATTAATTCCGCAAAGTTTATATGTAAAAATATTCTGAATTTTAAAATAATTCAATTGTTCATTCAGGCGCGTGCCAGAGGTCCCGGACTTTCAGGAAAACCCAAATAAATGAACCCAGCATCGCTTTACATCATTTTCCGAATCAAGGGTTCATTTCAAGATAGTATTCCAGGTCACCACTTATTAATTTTCTGCGGTTTGAAAAAGAAATCTAATTATTTCAAAGAAAACGTTTTCTCACGAACTATCATTTCATATAAGAGGGTGACAAATAAGCTTTTCTTTTCAATATATGTCAGTAGTCATGAGCAGCGTAGCAATAAAGGATCCATAAATTCCTGCGTTCATTTTATTATGTTGGTATTGAAAATTTTTCACTCCCAATGCCTTACACATTTCTATTGAAAGCACATCAATGTCGGTTGAGAATACGTATCAGTCACCATTGTATTATCACAATCAGTTCACCTGAGTAGAAGAGATCTCGTTAAATATTTTAATTCTTCTAGCTTTAATTCTTGAGCTTACTTTATGGTCTGTCCAACTTTTCGAAGAAACTGACTATGTTTTTGACTGCTCCTTCGAAAGTGATCATAGGCCCATAGTAGTTTCATGGTCAAAACTAATACCGCATCTAAATATCTCAAAAATATTAAGTGGAATTCAATCATTCAAGAAACAAACGAAATTTTCACAGCAACTAAACAACCAACTATAGAAAAGGTCACTAGCAAAATTTCCGCAAATTATAAGTAAGCATACTTCGAAAAAAAATTTACCCAATAACGATTACCCACCATGGTGAAATGCTGCTTGTGACAACTTCAACCGCTTGAAAAAATGCACGTGGAAAAAAGCATTGAGGAACATATCCGTCTTAGATTGGACTAAATATAAAAAGTATAGAAGCAAACTAAAATTTCATATTAAAAGAGCAAAAGATAGATATTGGGAAAGCATGAGCAAAATTTCTCAAAATCCTAGAATGTTTTTAAAATACTAAATAAGTTATCCAGTCGTATTAACCCCGATATTGAAACTTATAGAATCATTTTCTATAACAGTAGATATATAAGCAATTCAAAAATTCAAAGTAAAAATTTTCATCACATAATTATGAACTGGAGCCTATTCCGATGGACTACAATAACGACAACCAATTTTTAAATAGCGGTATCAAAATCTGGGAACTCAAAAGAGCCATACAAAAAACGAAAAACCCCACACCAGTTGCAGATAACATCCTGACAGCCTCATTAAAAAAACTTGATGATACAGCTCTTTGCAATATTTTTCAACCGCAATTAACTTTCTCCTTACTACCAAACGATTGGAAACATACCATCATAGTTCCAATCCCAAAACCAAACAAAGTTAAAACAAAAATAACCTCATATGGACCAATAGCTCTTACGTCAGTTCTTTGTAAGATTTTCGAACGCATCTTAGCCTATCATCGTATTACTCAATATTTAACTCGCTACAACAAAATCAACCTAAACCAACATGGTTTTATTCCTTTCAAAGATAGCCAAACAGCAACATATAAAATCTATTTAGCAATATCTGAGGCACATAGAAAGAAAAAAAAAAAATATTTGTTGGTGTTTGTCTCGATCTCAAAAGTGCCGATGATTCAGTTCCTATACTGACCTCATTTATAAATGGCTCCAATTTGGCATTATAGGCTAGATCGCTAAATGGATGCACAATTTTCTGAAAGAAAGAACGTTTCATATTAGATGGCAAAACACCATTTCTGATCCAAATCTCCTTCATAAAGGCCTTCCGCAGCTAAATGTTCTCTCTCCGATTTTTTTTTTTTTTTTTTTTTTTTTGTCATTTTTATGAATGATTTCTTTGAAACATTAGGCACAAATGTCGAGTGTTCCATTTCTGCTGATAATGTTTTTGCTTATTGCTCTCATCTTTCAATGAATTATATTAAAACTAAATTGTGAAATACATTGAAAAATATTTATAAATGGTGCTCTTAATATAAAATTTCCATGAGCGCTGAAAAATGTGCTAAAATTGATCTCTCTAGAAAACTCTCAATTTTACTTCCGTATATAACGGATGGCGGATTTCCACTTGCGTGGAATAAATCGATCAAATATGTTGGAATTTCGTGTGCTAAAACTAATCAAAATGGCAAAATTTTAAAAAGTTTTAGAAATAAGGAAATAAAGGTATAGAAGAAAAAGTTATAAAGAGTTATAAAAGTTATAAGGTTATAAAGAAATAGAAATAAAAGTTTTAAAAAAATACAAGGTCTCAAAATTTTATGATCCATGACACATGGTACAAGAACAAAATATTTAATCACAATCGTTAATAACAGCATACTTAGTTTATTCTATTACAGTAGCCCCATCGTTAACAAATTCTTTTAAACACATCTTAAATCCTGTAATACAATCTAAACGATGGCACTGAGAATAGCACTTGACGTCCTCACCTGGGATCCCAATATTATTTTATTAAAATTTTTAGGACAAGAAATTTTTGCAGAAAAAATTAAACGCCTTGCAATCCAATTTTCCATCAAACAAATGGCTACATCAACAAATCCTTTCTCATCTTTAAGCAACAATTCTGATGAACTAAATGTTCTGTTAACTGAAAAGGATGAAGAAATGTTAAAAGCTTCGTTTCAAAATCTTAATTGTTCTCCGAAGCATCTGATAAAAATACCAATTTTTTCCCCATTCTAGCCCCGATCTTTGTGAAATCGTTCTGAACGATTTCAGTTTCTAAAACAGAGAATTCCCAGCTTCTGTCATCGCAGCAAACTTCACTGAATGCATCCAGAACACATTTCCGAATCATTTCATCATAGCCAGTGCTGGTTCAAAATCACAGCAGCAAACTTCACTGAATACACCCAGAACACATTTCCGAATCATTTCATCATAGCCAGTGCTGGTTCAAAATCACAGCAGCAAACTTCACTGAATACATCCAGAACACATTTCCGAATCATTTCATCATAGCCAGTGCTGGTTCAAAATCACAGCAGCAAACTTCACTGAATACATCCAGAACACATTTCCGAATCATTTCATCATAGCCAATGCTGGTTCAAAATCACAGCACCTCATCTCAGTTGCTGGCATTTCTTGTTTTCAGAAATTTATTTATCTCATTCATGCCATAAATTCCATTTTTACAGCTGAAGTTTTAGCGATCTGCCAAGCTCTGGATGAACTGACAGTCCCAAACAAAGATAGGATATAGATCTGCTTTCGGACAGTTATTCTGCTTTGATTGCACTTAAAACCTTCAATTTCCATTCGCCTAAAATTATTCAATGACTAGCCGCAAAACTTTATGCAAGGAAAAATCTGAACCAAAAAGATTTCTCTTCTATGGGTACCTGGGCACTCTGGAATGACATGGAACGAAAAAGCAGATGCTCTTACAAAAGCTGTCAAGGAATATACGCCATTCATAGAATGGATCTGCCCGGAGGATACTGTCTCCAATCTGAGAAAGAACTCTACGGAAATCGGCTCAAATAATTATCACAGGAGCAAATATCTAGCTTTGATCGGGGATTTCCCAGGCATCAGCTCAATCACTATTTGGACCAGAAGTAGAGTTCAAGATAAACTCATTGCACGGATGATTTGTAAAATGATCATTACTTCAAGTCTTCTTCTCAGGTTCAATCTCTCAGACAACTCCTTATGCATCACATGTAGTGAAGACAACGCCATTTCCCACATCTTGTTAAAATATTAAAAATATACAGTCTACAGAGAAGCGCCCTGGAAAAAATTCAACATCGAACATTTCTTTTGCCTTTCTTTTGTCTCAAGCTCTCGCAAGCAAACATCATCTAAGCATCTTTGTTCATGCCCTCAAGTATTTTGATATCCATTAACTTTAACTTTTTCGCACCTCTGGGATAACAGTCTTTGTCGCTATATCCCTCACTGTTTATATTCAAGTTCAAAAAAATTTCCTATGATTTTTTACAATATCTATATTATAATTCTATAAATCAGTTTCTTTAAGGTAAATATGGTTAATTACATACAAGATATCCAATTTAAATCTGGGCCAAACAGCTATTTTGTAAAACATTAATAATAGACATACATTTGTTAATAAAATGGTCTGAATGAACTAAATAATTATATTTTATGTAACTTGTCAATAAATGTTTTGTTGAATAACGAATTTTAAATTTTTACGTTGACTTCTGAACAGTGAATCATATTTAGCAAAATAATTTTGAACCCTAATATTTTAAATAGAAAGGATTGCACTCCAGTTATTTAAGTCTATTACTTAAACTATGAAAATTTGAATATCTCTATTCTTTAAAAACGCACGATTTGAAACCTTTCTATCCGCTCTCTTAAAGAAAATGCGCCAATCAGTGCTAGGAGTTTCTTCAATAGTTAGATGTTTGTGATTCTGTGTGTATGTTTCATGTTTTAGCGCGTACTCTACACAGCTATCAAACTTGGCTCATATATACTTTTCAGGATGGAAATGTGTAACTGAAATCGAATGGTTTTTTAAATTTTAATTAGAATATTAATTAATTAAAAATCAAGCAAAATTCTGGTGTTTTTCCGCGATAACTACCAAAAATATTACAGCACAAAATTGATTTTTACACCATCTTCAAATTCAAAAGTAATCTTTCCACTGATACCAATATTTTAACCTATAAATTGTTTCTATTTTCAAGATTTTTTTAAAAAATTTTTAATTATGTTTTTCCACTATTTATTTCACACAAAATGAAAATGAAATTTAGTCTGCAAGAGCACATTTATGAGTCCGAGGAAAAAATTTGCTTTTATCACGGATTTGTCATCACGTTGACAAAAATTTAAATTGAAAGAATAAGTTAACTCTTACTGCAGACTAAACCTAGGGAAGTGCAGACGTTTTTGTATGAAATGGAATAAATATGAAATGTGATATTTTTATGAAAAAAAAATGCGAAAAAGTTTTAAACGACTATTTAAAATAGATATATTATTAATTGAGTTTTATTTTAGGCATACATAGTTTAATATATGCAAGATATCCGCTCTAATCAGGGTTCAACAGGTAATTTCTAAAACTTTATTAATTGGCGTATATATTTAATAAAAATGGTCTAAGTGAAATTAATAGTCATATTTTATGCAGTTTGATTCAATAAATGTTCTGATGAATTAAGATTTTTAATTTTTTTTTTTTTTGACAGATCCTCTGTTCTGTGAGCCACGCTTAATAAAATATTCTTGAGGCTCTAATATTTGAAATTTAAAAAAAAATTACACTCTTTTGAAATTAAAACTGACAGTGATATACTAATTCAAATATTTGTTTTATAAAAACTCGCGATTTTACCTCACCATCCGTTGTCTTGAAGAAAATGCTCTAATCAGTGCTTGGAATTTCCCAAGGCTGATTGTTTAAAGTGAAAAAAATGGTTGATTGTCCTAAAATAATGATATTCAGAGCTTCGTAACTCAGTTAGGCTTGATCGCAGAAGATTGAAACTTTAGACTGTCAAGATAATTTTACTGAATATGATTTTTAGGATCTAAAGACTGTATAAAATTTAGATTGTGTCATTGTTTTCAAAAATGCAATTATTGATTTAACTAAAATAAAATATTATTTACTGCATTTGAATCTTTTTGAAAATAAAACTGAATTTTATGATGAATCAGAGAAGTTTTTATTCAATAATTCTTTGAAATATTGCATAAAATATGTTTTTAAAAAATTCAGTGTACACATAAGATCACAGTGTTGAAGAATTCGATTTTCTCTAGTAATTAAAAAAAAAAATGCTTGATTCCAGCTGAAAAGTTTTTGTATTTATTGAAGTTTTATCTCCCCCATTTCGAATGCAAATTTAAATCTTACGGTAGCTGACAGCAGATTAGAGAGATATATAGTACAATGAACAAAATATTGCAAGATTTCTAAAATAATATGAGTTGTGTGACTGTCGAAGTAGGAAGCTTAAAAATGAAGCTTTACTGAGGGAGGTATTAAAAGACAAATGACAATTACTATTTAATTGAAAATTTTAGAGAGCATTACTTTGGTGACCAGCTAGTTATAAATGACGTCGTCAACTTTCTGGATTTCGAATAAGTATCCATAATGAGTTTCATTATAAAAGGGATTTACAAAATATATTTACTTTATGCGTACAAAATGCATGGAATAAAACTTCGATTTCTATTTAGTGTTTTTTTTTCTTTCATTTCAGGGCTGAGCCTAATGAATTTGATTTTAATGATGAATTTTCCACTGAGCAGTTTTCTCCTAAAATATCTGCCAGAAACCGAGCAAAACAAGGTGAGTTAAATTTATGATCTTTGTTAATAGAATTGTAAAGAAACTGAAATCTGAATTGAATATTATGCACAAAATATTTTTCTAGTAAATTATGCTTCTCTAATTAATTTTTAAAGAACAAAGCAAGCATAAAGTTCATCAGTAAAATAGTTCTTATGAATGCAAATTTCTGACAAAGATCGTATCAGAAGTCAGTATTCAACTGAGATGTTTGTTCAAAGTTTCTATGGGGAAGGGGGAAGTTGTAGAACCGAAAAAGAACTTTAATAGATAATCTAATGTGTAAGAATCCATTCATCCTTTTTCCATCATTAAAGTATTGGTGTATTTGGCTATGTATACAGTAACTTAACACCCTATTCCTATTATTTCCACTAGATTATTATAGCTATAATCTTCTATTTATACTTTTAATAAATTATCATCTATCAATTCTGGTGTAGAGATTGTATTATAGAATTGAAAAGGACCATTTGCAATTATTTAAATCCAATAATTTGACGTTTTTATTAATTTTAAAATAACAATTGTAATTATAATTATTGTATTATTTAAAAATTAAAATTAATTATAATTCAAGTACTACGCAAATGGGTTTTTTTTTTATCTTCGCTGAAAAAAGGAATTGCACATTAATTAAAGTATTTGAAAAATGTTAATTTTATTTGAACGAATTTTGAAGAAAAACCAGCATGCAGGATCGAGTCCTATTGCCCGATTTGTAAGTTATTTAACGTTGTTTCATCTCTGACAATTGTGGCTACTTACTTGTAGGTAAGCTATAATAAATGGTCGAAACTTATTTTCTCGAAATTGACTTGCTAACGCGCTGTAATATTTTTATCTGTGAGATTCCTAAAAGTGTATTACCAATGTACCAAAATGAATCCCTGGTCCGTGCGTTTTACTTATTAATTTTTTTTTTCAAAAATGCGCTTTTGAAAGTGCATTCAATTATGGTCGGTAATATAACAGACGGCATTATTTATTTCAAATAAACCAGATACTGTATGCAGACTGTAAAATATTATTTAATTCCTTGAAACAAATATACATGTAAAGAATTTAGATCGAAAAATTCCGCCAAAAGACACGGTTTGTAGTATTTTTAAGTATTATTTTTGAAGAAATGGACAAATTTCCATTGTTCAACATACTTTTTTGTTAACGTTTCCTCTCAAGCATTTGTTTATATGGAATTTTTAGGTTTTGATGTTCTTCTATGTGAGGCTTTAATGAAAAGCCGTTGTTCACATCAAATTGTCTTGGTGATCAAATTGAACTTCAGTTGTTAACAAAGCAAGCTGTAAAATCAACTTTCCTAGAACTTAATTCACTTGTTCAAACAGACTACACATAGTATTTAATTTTTAAATTATTGGGAAATGAAAGTGCTGAATGATAGTGCGAAATGAGCTAGAAAAATTATATTTGGAAAGTTGTTTAGAGTTATGAGTTTATGGTAATCATAAAATTAATGAAAATTATGGCATTGGCAATATATGAATAAAATTTGAATAATTTTTAATACCATTTTTCGCCCTTCCCCAAAAATTTCTTGAAATTATACACGAGGAGTTGCATTCATTGATGTGTAGGCATTAACATTCAAAACTATTCGAAAATATGAGGGTTGAAAGTTTTTTTTTACTTTGTTTTAAGTTACAGTTAGTGGCAGCATTACTGAAAAGACGCTCAGCAACGAAACCAAATAACGTCGCTATAACACATGTTAATTGCACCTTAATATCGACCTTACTCAGAGCTAAAGAAGAAGCATGAAAAGAACTGAGCTTTCTATTAATTTGTGGTCTAACGCAGTATTCTTACGATATTTTCTTAAAAAGAAAAAGATTGAATGTGCCAGAGGTTGAACAGCACGACAATGTCACCACAGTCTTCAAAAGTATTGCGGAGAATCGGAATTTCCTTACAGAACAATGGCAAGGTGAGTAAAAGTCTTCAACGAGGGACGCCAAAATGTGTTCAGGCATGCATTGACCAGATAGTCCTAGCATCAGTAAAGAAAAATTGGATGTTGTTGCAGCACTAATGAAAAGTGGTCGACGCCATACGATTCGTGAACTGGCCCGAGAGATAAGATTATCGCATACGTCTGTGCTTCGCATTCTGAAGGAATGCCTGACGTGCGAAAAATTGCTTCACAATGAGTCCACATGATATGACGGAAATGCAGAAATGTTACGATATGACGTTGTTCGTACCCACTTCGAGTGCTATGAGCGCGAAGGAGAGTCTTTCTTGCGCTGCATCATTACGCTAGGTGAGACATGGACCAAATCGTACAAGCCACAATAGAAACATCAATCGAAAGAATGTCGTCATTTCGGATCACCACGAAGGTCGAAAGTTTGTCAGAACACCAATAGTGCGAAAGTCATGGTGAATCTCGTGTACGACTGTGATGGTGTTTCCTGACGCTTACCTTTCCACCGCAGCAGATTGTTATTGCGCAGTATTACTAATCATTTTTGGAACGCAATCTGATACCAGTTTTGAGAGGAGGGAAAAGAAGGGAAAAAAAAACCGGTGGCACTTTCTACAGAACCCCCCCCCCTCTCCCCATAATTTTGCATGACAGTACTCGGCCAGACGCAGCGCAAGCTGCGGCTGTTTTATTAGATTGATGGGACTCGAAAGTTCTGTACCATCCATCATAAGCCCTTGTGATTTTGACTTGATTCCTAAGATGAAGGAACCACTTCGTGGCATTCGCTTCAGAACTGAACAGAGATTCTTCAGCCAGCAGACTGCTCTGTTCGAACCATCAACAATACAAGGGCTGCTACAGATAGCCTAAGATTTGCACATCGTTGGCAACTGGTTGTGCACAACTGATAATGCGCTGGTGATTGTATTGAAGAACGTTAGCAACATGTATCTCTTTTGGATCATCTGTAAGTAAATAGTTGCCTCTATTAAAATTCCAATCCTCGAATGTTGTGCGGGATGTCGAGCTTTCAGGATTTTTGAAATGAAGTCGCTATTACTCTTCTTATTCATTTTAGAAATAAGATCTGTAGTTATCATCAATTCGCATAAGGAGGAAAAAATATTTTTGCCTGTTGTTATGTTTTTTTTTTAATATATATAATTTCTTGTAATCCTGCAAATCTATAAAAATAAAGTAACAAATACAAACTTATTGATACTACGTTTACGTAATAATTTTCTTTTGTAATTTTTCAGCAACCAGTGCACAGAGAAGAGTTGCAAGGTTGGACAAAGTGATGTTTGACATTCAGAGGCATCGCAAATTGGATGAATTGGAACTGCAAAAAAGCTCTCCCCAGTCATCAAATAGTCCCGGATCAAAAGCTTCCAGCAATGATAATAAAACTTGATTTTATTTAATGTTTGATTTTCATCAATCATGAGTTCAGTTACCTGATTTTTCACAATTCATATAGAGTCAATGTAGTTAAATAAAATATCTATGTTTTCTAAATTGAGAAGTATAGATTTGCATTTCATTGGAAAATTTAAAATACTACTTTAAAATCTGCTTGCTTTGGGAGTGACTTTAAATTTAAATATAACTTTGAATTAATATACTTAGTGTAAAAAATAGTTACCTACGCAGCTTTTTCCGAACTCATTTGGATATTTTAATTTAAATTATTACTTAGCATCATCAACCACAGCCATTCCACGTTGAAAAAAAAAACATATTTAAATTCATTAAAATAAATTTCTCGGCCGCTTAAAAAATCCATCAATATATTAGCTAAACATTTTATTTTGGGCAAATAGCGGAATTGGATGGGACATCTGTGGATTCATAATTTAGAAGGATGTATTTTTCATAAAGAGGAGACCTTTGGCCTCGGATAATTTGTTCTCGGATGCATTGTTTCTAAAAAGTTTCGCAGAATCTATTATTTTATTATTGCGAATATAGAAATTCAATAAATCTAAGCTAAAGTTTCTGCAAGAAACTAACAAGGCGTTCTGTTGGTTGTTATATATAAATCAAAACGCGTTGAATTCATATTCTCTACACTGTATAAAAAAAGTATATCAAGTTTGATGACAGTGATTGAAAAAACAAATATTCACATTGTTGACAAACAAATGGGTTCATGTAGTCTTCTAAAATTGGCTTTTATTCTAAGATAAATAATTCTAAATTGAAAGTTCTAAGAATTAGTTTCTTATTCTTATCCTTTCAAATTACTTTTATGTTCCAAATATAGGAAATTATAAATATAATTTCTAATTGAAAAATGCTAATATTTTTAAGAAAGAATTTTATTGGGATTAAAGGATCCTCTCAGTTAAGATACTTTATAAAGTATAATCTACAATATAAAATAAATTTGCATCGTGGTCAAATGGTTTTATTTGAAAAGGAGGTCCATTGTACTATCGGGAAACTAGATGAATGCGTCGTGTTACTGCAAGCTAAATTTGTGATTATAAATTGTACGTTTGTTCTCTAGACAGGCCTGCAAATGTGTATGTTTATTATTCTTATTGGGGAATAGTTTAAATGATTCTTTAGGTCAGTGTAAGAAATAACAATAAAGACGAGAATGAAATCTATATTATTTCTTTCTATTATTGTGAAATGCATCATGCACATAAAGCTTCGAATAAAACTTTTTCAATAAATGTGTCTAAATTTTATTCCTTGATGTTATCAATGCTATTGAAAATGACAGGCCTGCAAATGTGTATGTTTATTATTCTTATTGGGGAATAGTTTAAATGATTCTTTAGGTCAGTGTAAGAAATAACAATAAAGACGAGAATGAAATCTATATTATTTCTTTCTATTATTGTGAAATGCATCATGCTCATAAAGCTTCGAATAAAACTTTTTCAATAAATGTGTTTAAATATTATTCCTTGGTGTTATCAATGCTATTGAAAATGTGGTGAATCCGCTGTGGATATTCTTCTCCTATGTAAATAGGTGTGTAATATTTTGTGAATTCACTAGTGTTTTGGGGCAGAAAGTAGCAAAAAATATTTTCAAATGTTCTTCCCATTGAAATTGCTCCCAAATAAAATTGTATGCGTTGCTCAACCACATTATACAATCAATTAGTGCAATGGGTGGAACTTAGGTCCATTTGTGCAGGCTTTCTCCTATCTATTCATGTTATCCCAAAGAGAGATCAACAAGCCTTTATTTCCCGCAATATTGCACTTATGCATATACCTCCTGTTATCAAGTTGCATTAAATACGTTAAGAAAGCACTGGCTTCTATGGAGGTTGGCAATAAAAAGTTAAAAACAATTACAATTTTATACTTGCATCATAGTAAAAAAATGTCAATTAGTAAGATATATATTTTATAATCATCAACAGTATGTCAAAGTTCCTCGTTTCTATCTACAAATTTTAAAGAGATATGCTTATTTTGAAATTTAGAGACACAAATCAGAAATTTAGATGGGAAAATTTATTTTAGAAAGGCAAATTTATTTCACACAGAATAACTGCCATACATTAATATTTGTTTTACTGTTCATCATCTTGTCATCAAATAAATTTGCTAAATTTGTGCACTTTGATTAGTCAAACGTTTCAATATCGACTTTACTAAGAAGGTAAGAGAAACTTGAAAAACTGAACATTTGAGATATCTGAGATAAGTACTAGGATGCCGAACAAGATAATAAAATTCTTTGCCCGCATTTCTTTAAAAAAAGAAAAAAAAAAGTATATTTCACTAACAAGGAATATTTGGATATGCTGACGATTTATGTTACAAGTAATCGAAATGTCATTCTAGTTGTCGAAATATACAAACGTCGTTTTTTGAATTAGTAGTATCCTAGAAAATGTTTCCCTAAACCATTCTGTAAATATAAACTACAGGATTCTTACTTTCTCGGAGAGGAGTTGGGGGGGGGATGAAGCTTTGTTGTAGAAATCGACATTTTGGCTTATTTTTCAAGATACCTCTGCCAGAGTACGGAAATCCGTTCAGAATTCGATATTCAAAAAATGATGTTGTGCAGAATATTTCTACTTAATTGGCATCCATATTGTGTTCGCAGAGTTCATTGACTGTTGCAACAGTTGCGTACACAATCCAAGTCTAAAAATTGTACAATTGAGTCCCACCTCAGGTAAAATAAAATCCTTGTTTTTAAGAGAAATGCACTTTAAAAAGCTGAATGGATCAAGAAAGAAAGGAATCATTTTCATTAAGAAAAAAGTTTAATCTTCAAAACGATCACATTTGGGAAGGTAAAAACCCATTCTTCGTGTAAGAGATTCATCATCAGTGGTACTTTTCTATAAATACGCAGTGTGCCATTTTTAGATGCTTAGTTAATCCCACTTTTTACACTAAATAGTGACCGACATGTGCAATTAGTTTTGATTTGCACTATATGCCTGAATGTAGGGATGAATTTCCTTTGGCAGTAGACGCTCTGCAAATTCTTGCCAGTAAATTGTTCAAAAAGCCTGTCTTTATGTAACGATATTTTGGACCGCATGTATACAAGTATTGTTAAAAGAAGGTAACTTCGTGTGGATGTCGAAGAATGCCTTATTATTTTCTGATTCAGCCTTTTAATAATATTTTGTGATATGCATATTATTCTTGAAACTTACAACTCAAGTCTCCCTTAAAAACTGTTAAAGCTATATAAAATTGATCTAAATCAATAAATTTGCCTTTTAATATCTGGAGGAATTTTACAAACAGAAGCATGAAGTTTTGTGTCCTTATTGGTGAATGTAAGAAAAGCATTTCAGTAATTGTCACTTTTTCACTATGAGAGCCGTTTAAAAATTTAGTTTTTGTAAGTTTTTACTATCCCTTTACAGAAGCCAAAGTATTTTCTTGCCTTTGGTCGCCTTATTCGGCGAAATTCTGCAAATGTAAGTCTAATTGCAGTGGTTAAAGAGATAAATGCTTGTTCCATTTTTTGAGAGAGCCCTGTAAAAATATTGCTACCAAGAATTGAAATTCCGTGACTCGAGATGTGGAAATAAATAGCTATTAGAGGCACAGGTAAATGCTGCTTAAGATATATGCAGTGTGGAAACAGAGGCTGATTATTAGAAAGCAGGTAAATTCAATATTAAATTTTTAAACGACATTTTTTTTTTTTTTTTTTTTTTTCACATCAGGCATCTCTGCTTTCTGAAACATTTTCAGAATGTTATAGATTTTTTTTACGTCATTCAAAGCCCGTCGAATAATATTAGTTCTGGTAACGTTCATTGAGTATTTTGTTTTAATAAAGTTACGCTTCAAACGGAATATCATTGGAATATTATATCTAGCTTTGAATAGGATCAGCATTTGTTTTAGCCGCCTGTTTTTCACATGTTCTTGCAATTTAATTTTGGATGAAAACGTGGAAAGCCAAAATCCTTCACGATTCAAAAACATTGCCTGATTCTAAGTGGTTGGAAAATATTTAATTTTAAGAAAGAGGATGAATTGAATTCATTTTATACTGATCACTTTGCCGAACAATTAGTACACCAATAATGCCAGTTTAAAAAAAAAAAAATCTCTTATACACAATGTTCTGTTTATGTATGATTCTCTTTAAAATTTAATTTTGATATCGTTATATTATAGTCTTACACATACTCAAGTTTCATATACATTTCATTCCAGTTAAACGGTTCAAATAATCTATCGTTTAAATGTGCGTTGCCCTTCTTGTATTGTAAATTCGCTTTCTCATTTCACATGAGACTGAGAAGATAAAGAGAACATAAAACAATAAAAGAAAATGACGTGATTAAATAATTCAATAAAATTACGATATAATTTGAATTTCTCTGCAGTCATGTGATATATTGTTGAAAGTTATATAAAAAATTATTTTTAAAAAAATTGTACAATTTAGCAAAAACTCAGTGGAAATAAACTGTTATCATTAGATAGATAGATATATTTTTTTTAATTTGAAAGCGATGTAAATAAACATTATTTTACAATAATATTTTTTGAAGTTCATTAAAGCCAAGTTAATGTTGAGGTCACTGAGTTTTAATTAATTAAAATCCCAATAATTAAAAAAAAAAACTCTTTATAATGCACATTCCCATTTTTCCAAAATGTGCCAAATGTAGCTGGATCCATCCGGTCATGTGCCCATCCACACACACGTTCTGCTTTATTGTTAGTAGAGATAGATGCAAGCTACAGAGATATTAAATTTTATTTCTTTTATAAATTTTTTCTCTGATAATATCGTTCTTTGTTTTTAACAATAGAAGAAAATCACGTGATTAAATATTTAATAAAACGAATGAAATATGCAATAAAACAATCGAATATTTGAGCAGAAGTATAATTTAAGATGTTAAAAACTATGCATAAAAAAAGAATCTAAAGGAATTGACCAAATTCCGGTAAAATTTGCAGTATCGTGCTCTGCTCTTTTTGCAGTTCCTCTCGTACATTTTTTTAATGGTTGCCTTTAAAGTGTGTAGATATTTCGATTTCCTGTAAGTGTTAATACATATAATTCTTATGAAGATGTAAATATTCATTTCAAAAAATTAGGTTTTTAGTCTTCATATCAAAATCAGTGTATGAACGATATTTTGTATTCAGAAGTTTTCAAAAGTAGATTCTCCATTCGAAACTTTAGAATAGAATGATGTACAGCTAATTATAATAATACTCCAATATAAAGAGAGAAAGTTTACTAATAATGTATGATTGAAAATGTCATATGCTTGTAAAAAAAATAATGGAAATAAGCGTTCATTTTTCACAGCCTTTAAAGACTGAACTAAAGATTCTTGGCTTGTAGTTTTTCAGACTTGCATTAACGTTAAGTGCATTCGATGTGTATACATGTAAATCCAAATCTTCATTTTAGCGCGGTCGATGTGATGTGTGGTTTTTTATCTAATAAAAATGAGATCTTTCGCTTTATTATTTTTTTTTTCAAAATTTACTATGCAAACATTTATATTGCCTTCGATATATATAAATGTGCGTAATCGTTTGACTTTAAAAGATGGGACTTGAGGGGTTTTAAAAAATGAATGCCGTAGTTAATTGGTTAAGAACATATCCCATAAATGTTGCAATTTATTTTGGGGTGAAAATAATGCAATTTTTGATGCAAAAGTTTGGATTTCAATTCGATAATAATATATACGCTTTACAATAAAATTTCATTTCTTCATGATTTCTTTGCGTTAAATAAAGAAAAAAAAAGTCAAATCAGCACTATCTTCCATTCTGTCATAAATTTATAGCACAGGTTCCCAAAGTGGTCCAGGTGGACCCCCAGGGGTCCATAGGAGACCACACGAGAGTCCACGTCGACGTGAAAAGAAAACAGGGGTTCACAAGTTGTAAGTGGGGGTCCACGAAAAATTTTCTGGTTTTCATAATAAATAACAAAAATTTTGGCTTGGATTTATCTATCAACGCAGGCAGGTAGCATCGGTAGGTACTCAAAAATATTCGAGACTCGGTTCAAACACAGAATTGAATAGAACAATAGATAATAGAACAAGTGTACACCACATGTCGAGACTTGCTAAGTGCCGCCCGTGCGCCCTCTCGTCCGGGATGCTTGTTTAGACCCGCAAAGGGATGAAATGCGACTTGCGCTGTGCTTGCAATCTACATTAGTATAAATACGAATGCCAAGAGCAAAACGTTACTCATTTGTTTCCTGATATATTTAATGTCCTTAGTGATTTTTTTTACAGAAAAATCTATTCCATTTACAAGCATTATTTCGGTGACAGCAGATGGAGCTCCTGCCATGTTCGGGCGATATCGTGGTTTTATAAGCCATTTTAAAAGAATAATACCAGGACTAATTGTAATTCACTGTGTCATCCCCCGACAACACCTTGTAGCGAAAAATTTGAGTGATAGATTGCGCCTAGGGATTGCAATACCGGACCAAAATTACAATACCGGTATTCGGTATTTTTTAGATCTTAATACCGGAATACCGGTTTTAATACCGGTATTAGAAATTTTAGAAAAAGAAAAGAAACACAGGTGTTTCTTTGTTTTATTTGCCAGTTTTATTAGAAAGGATAAATATCACAAAAAATAATTCGTAACTTATAAATTATAACAGTATATAAAGAATCACAAAAAAGTAAAGGAACAACTTATTTATTTAAATCACAAAAATTTGTAAATATCACTATTCAGTCTGTGGTACTAATAAAAATTATTGAAATGTGATCTTAAAAAACATAATGCATCGATTGTACTGTCGTTAAGCCTGGAAAGTAATTTTGTGCAAAAATTACTAGCTGTCGAAAACGCTCTTTCGGCATCTACGATAATTAGTGGTACTGTTAGCAATGCGCGATATACTTTTTCCAAGTATTTACCTCTAAATCCCTCATCTTTAAATAAATCGATTTCTTATCGGATGGTTTTGGATATAGCTGATTTTTGTATTGTATTTTGTTTCGTTGAAATTTTCTTATTTATCACTAATTCTAATTTTTGTTCAAGAGATAATTCCTTTTCACTATCGACATTAGTGTCATCATAATCTTCGATAACTGCACAGAATTCTTTTGAATGTGGATAGGTTTGTGGGTAAAAAAATTTAAGAAAATTTACTCGAAACTTAATCAGATTTGAATTGGTTATTTTCTTTTCTTCTTTTTCATTTTTAAAATCATTATAATTATGTAAATACCATAAGACATTTTCTATTTCGATATGCCTTTCTTCTGTGCGATTTTTGAATGCAATATATAATCTTCAGATAGTGATGCGTGCTGTTCTGATGTGATGTGTGTTGTTAGGAGTAAACGGTGCCAAAGTGTTTTAAAATCTAATATTAACATATATTCTGTTTTATTTTCAGTTAGTATGTATTTTAATAATATGTCATCTTTTATAGAGGAACGTTTAAATATCTTAACAATTTTTCGTACTTTATAACAATTTTTCGTACTTTATAAATTATAGGAAGCAATTCTTGATGGGTTAATATTTCATTCTCATTACCAATGTCTTCTTCAACAATTACATTGTCATTATCTTCATTGTCAATATCACTCTCACTCTTACTCTCTTCAAAATTGGAATCCGAAGTTTCTATATCCACAGTATTTGCATTCTTCTGTTCTTTATTTTTTTGGTATAACACATCTATTATTTCTAACTGAATTCCATGAGCATAGTACAATTGTTGATTTGCACCAATCAACTTTCAAACTTTTTTTCATAACTGTTGCTCCATCAGTCATTATGTTTACAATTTCTTCTTTCAGGGATAATCCATGTTTCGCTGATTTAGATTTAAGCAATTAATTAGTTAATTAATTTCGCCCGTTAGGGAGACATAAAAACAAAAACGTATACTATTTTGCTATGTTGGCTATCCTTGAACATATAGTGGAGACAATTTTAAAAATTGCTAGTAAATACCGAAAAACCGGTATTTAAATTTGTGTATACCGGTATTACAAAATTGTACAAATGGCTCAAAATACTGGTATTCGGTATACCGGTATTGCAATCCCTAATTGCACCAATCGCTTCAATTTATGATTAACGCAGTTAATAAAATAAGAAGCAATGCTTTGAATACCCGTTTATTTGCACTATTGTGCGATGAAAATGATGAAGATTTCCAACCACTGCTCTTACATACTGAAGTACGCTGGTTGTCAAAAGGTGCATGCTTATCGAGATTTCACTCACTTTTCGAATCAGTGATAGAGTGTCTGGAAACTAAAGCACCAGATTTAAAAGAAAATTTGATCAAATATAAAGCGGACATTGCGTGCGTAACAGATTTGTTCATAAAATTCAATGACGTTAACTTGCAGTTACAAGGGGACAGCCTTAATTTAATAAAAACAAAGGGTGTAATTTCAGCTTTTCTTGGTAAATTGAAATTAATGAAGCACAATATTAGTCGGCGCAAATTCTCCCAGTTTCCGCACTTGTCACAGATAGAATGTCTCGATGAAGATATTCAGACATATGCTCAACATTTATATACCCTGCATGATGACTTCAAAAATGGATTCGAAGATATTCTGTCGATGGAAATACCACCATGGATCATAACCCCATTTGATGAAGCGGAAGAGGCGAATGTGTATTACAAGAGGAGCTACTTGAGCTCAGCACCAACGAGGAACTGAAGCTGAAATTTAAAAAAGGCTATCAAACATTTTGGCTGCAGGCAGAAATCCCCGAAAAATATCCTGGGCTGTGGGAAATTGCGAGGAAATTTTGGATAGCGTTTCCCTCGTCATATCTTGTCGAAAGAAGTTTTAGTGCCGTTACCAACCTGTCTACCAAAAAAAAAAAAAAAAAGAACAGATTGAACATCACAGAACGGGGAGATTTGAGATTACTTCTTACAAAACTGAAGCAAAATATTGATAATTTGCGGTCAATTGATCAAGTACATCCGTCTCATTAAAAGTATGACTATTTTTTATTGTTGATTTCCATTTCAGAGTTCATTGTTGATTTTTTGTCAATTGTTGATTGTTTGTAATAATAAATGTTTATAATTTTGTATAACCACAAGTATCATTTTAATAAATAGGACACAAGAAAAGGTGCTACTTTTTTTTCTTCTTAACACCCCCAATTTAGGGTGATATTTTTTAGGAGTTTTGGGAATACAATAGAAATGTAGCAGCAGGGGGTCTACCGAAAATAGTAAAACTTTGAAAGTGGTCCACGAGAAAAAAAAGTTTGGGAACCTTTGATTTATAGTAATAAAATGTGTTCAGCTTCGTAATATAGTGAAGAGAGTTATAAATTACAAGAGGAAATTCCTATTTTAGATCTCTTCACATTGATTTAAGAAAAAAAATATATTTTTAATTGGATTTTCCTTTTTAATTCTACCAACAAAAAAGGTGAATGTGTATATAGAACAGGATATATAAACACTTTATATATATAGGATATATACACATACTATAGAGGACAGAATGTTTGACCTGGAAGTATCAGATTTGGCACAGATAAATATTGAACGAGATAAATGTGCACTTCGGAGAGATTTTTTTGAACTTTTCATTAATTTTAATGGACATTTTAGCGTTATTACGCGATAACTCCCAAAAATATTGTACAAAACTGGTTTTCACACCATTTAAACTTTTTGACTTTTTATTGATACCAATTTTATTGTGCTGCGAATATTTTCTGAATTTTGAACATTTTTAAAAATATTTTTGCATAATTTTTAAATTAAAACTCCTTTTATGGTTTCGTCAAAGACTTGATTTTGTGATTTTTCTATCGTTATTGCCAAGTGATGAATAAGAATTCGATTTAATATCAATGCAATTTACACGAGAAATAAGAAAGTGAAACTGCATTACCGTGGAAGATAGAAGATAGATTATCCTGAAAGTTAGTTCTTAGTAACACGGCACTAATGGTATTCATGGGATTTGACTCTATGTGGTCAATTCATGTGACGTGAAAGTCACATGCCATGAACTTAGAAGTGATGTTAAGGAGAGCCCGCCGCTTCAGCCAGAAGCTATCTCCTGTAGCGGCGGAAATTTAATGTAATGTAGCCTTGGTCTTGATGAATGCCAGGGACTTTATGTGGTCCTTGGTTGTATATGTCATGAACTTCTGCGCAGGGCATTTAAGTTTTATCCGCACCGCTTTCGTCGATTAGTTTGCCATTAACATTCTCCGCCAAGTATGAAGCGGATTTTTTGCTTACATTTGAAGTTATAATTTTTTACTCATTTTCTTTCCTCTTATTATGTGTTAAAAGAGGAAATACTGGTGTGCTGATGGATGCATGCTTTAATGCGAAACACAAGAGTGACTGTCATGATAAAATGTTTTCTTATTTTCCTTTCAACAATCCTGAGTTGGGTTGTTAGCTTTGGTATAGATTTTTTCAAGCCTTCGAAGTCGGCGATATGCTCCGATTATTTTGAAGAATTCATTCAGTGTGTGTCCATTTATTAAATATAATTGTTCCAGTAAATTTTTAGAAAAACTGTTCGAAGAAAAAGAAATCGGTAAGTGATTTGCCGTCAAAAACAATCAAACAAAATCGTGAGTGCATTTCTAATTTACTTTATTCACATTTGATGAAATTTCTGATAATTTTGAATATGCTTAGAAGGTTTTTAAAAGTTTACATCAATAATACGTTGCATTTTTCTACAAAATTGTATCTAAATTTAATTAATGTAAGTAAACAAATTCCTGTTGCAAAAATAACAACTGCTATGACGCTAAACTTAGGTGGAAGTGAATAAATTTTTTAAAGATTTGTTTAATAAGTGAATCCTTTACTAATTACTGAAAATCCAATGTTCTTATTAACTGTTATAATATATATATAATTGATGTTATTTATTAAAAGAGCTCTTAATTTGGTAAATTGAATGCTATATATAAGAAATATATATATATTTAAGTTTTGAAAACACACGTCATTTAGTTAAGTATATAAATGCAAGAGAATTGATTACCAAGCAAAATTATATGAATTCTGATTTCAGTGGAATATACTCTGCTTCTTCCCAGACTATTACTTTTTCTGAAATAATCGACAGGATCAGCAATTTGCAAAATGAGCTACAAGAACTTCATGATTCTGTAAGAAAGTAAGAGATTCATTCCAGAAAATATTGTTAATGATATGAAAATGAGGGCATTGACAGATTTCACTAAAGACATGTTTTTCTCTATATATGTTCTTCTTTTTTCTTTCTTTCTTTCTTTCTTTTTTAATTCTGAAGATCTTCAAAAATTAAATTTGTCGAAGCATCCAATTGATTTATATGTTGCGTTCTTTGTAAAATTAAGGACTGGAATTTCGAATGAATTTTATCTGTTTTGTGTGAAGTTTGAGATTCTACAGTTTCAAGGTATTTTAATTTTGTAACAACAGTTTTTTTAAATGAAAAGTTGAAATTGTTACCTACATTTCCTCCAAAGTCATTAGTTATTTAAACCATGACTAAACAGTTTGGTTCTGAAAATAAAGACTCCAGAGTCATTATTGATTGCACTGAATTTCCTATATAGAAACTTAGTAATCCAGTAGAACAGAAAAATGATTTTAACTTTTTATAAGAAAACAAATACTTTAAAAGATATGATAGTCATAATGCCTTCAGGAGTCATCAGCTTCATTTCAGCATTATACTGTGGTAGCATATCTGACAAGAAACTTTTTGTTAAAAGTAATCTGATGGATGTATTAGAACCGAACGATGTTGTAACGACAGATAAAGGCTTCCAAACTGAACAAGAACTACAAAACATAGGATATAGATTAAGATGTCCTAAAGGACTGTATTCAGTTTAATATTATTGAAAGAATCGATAACTGCAAGATATCTAATGTAAAGGTTACAGTAAAAAGAGCTATTTCAAGAATTAAAATGTACAAATATTTTGCAGGGGCTCTCCCATTATACATGTTAATACAATGTCACTTCTGAATTTTTTATTACTTGCATGTTGTGTAACTTTCAAAAACCTTTAATTAACATCAAATAATTTTTGAATTTGATTTTTAGTTTTCGGTATTATAATAAAATGCATTGTGAGATTTTACTTTTTTATTATGAACCTTAAAGTTTTCTTTATCTTTTAGTAATTCGAGCTATTCAGTCATTGCTGGGTAATCATGTTTAATAACAAAAGAGCAAAATGGATGGCTCCAGAAAGCATTATTACTATTTTTCTAATTAAATTTGCAGATTTGTGATGGATTCAAAGTGAATTTATATCAAACAACTTTTCTATTGTTAAAAATAAAATGTCAATAGTTTATTGTATTTAAACTGAAATTGACTGTTATCATAATATCATGTTATACCCTTGTGCATGTCAGTGATTTCTGTTTTAAAAAAATACAGGTCTTATCACTGAAAATCAATTTCCATATCAGCATTTATTATATAATTTTTATTCCCAACTTCACTGCTACATGCATGTTTCACTCTTTTTTTTTTTTTTTTCTATTTCTTTAACATATTAATTTTGAATTATAAAATTCTGTAAAAGCATAAAAGTGTTTCTTTCAATTACTCTTTATATCCTATTTAACTTCTCTCTCTCTCTCTCTCTCTGTATATATATATATATATATATATATATATATAGCATGACCTTATTCTTGTTTATTAAATTTACTGTATTGTATGTTTTTGTTTTATTTTATGATATTCATTCAAAGTAATTTTTTTCAATGTAACTTTAGCATTTAAAAAAAATTAATAAATGTTCTGCTTTAAAAGTATATTGTTCAACATTATGTTTTTATCGGTGATAAAAAAAAAACTGTTGTTTAGTATTGTTACAAAAAATTTTCTACAACAAAATACCGTCCATCAATCCTCATCCATCATGCTGTCTAATCCTCCAGTTTCTTTACTTGTCGGCGACTCCGACTCCTCTCACACACAACTTCTGACGATACACACGACTTCATCGCAGCTTCGACTTCGATGATAGGCTTATCAGGGCACCCGTGTAGCGGTACTACAAAGTGAAACTAAAACTGACATTTGCCACGAGGTTCAAATTGACAATGCTGTAGCGGTACTACAAACTGACATTTGCCACGAGGTTCAAATCAAATTGACAGTGCCGCTTGGTGGTTATTTTTGATCTCGGCATGTATGCAAATGAACGACTCCTTCAGTCTATTTTTAAACCAGCGAAGCAAGAGAAAGAAAACACTGCCGCTACCGGAACGATTCTGACTTAATCTTTAAGCGTGTTTTTTCACCAATCTTGCAATTGTACAAAGTCTTGTAAATATGTTGTAATTAAATTTTCTTTAACTTAAACCTTGTTTTCTTAGCTCTTGCATATTTTAAATTAGGCCGGAAAATTTGTAGGTTAGGCAGGACGGCAAATTTGTACTACCCCACAAAGTAGTGACCCGGATAGAAGAAACTTTAACGCATCAAGATGATTAGCGAGCATAAAGATGTTTCGCTAACGACTAATCCTTCAACAAATGACGATTCCAGTCCTGTCGTTGCTAGAGTGTCGTTCAAGGCACCACCATTTTGGAAACGGAATCCCAAATTATATTTTGCACAGATTGAAAGCCAGTTCGCCATTGCTGGAATTACAAAAGACGAAACCAAGTACCATCATGTTGTGGCTGCCATTGAAACAGATGTGATAGCACAAGTTAGTGACATAATTTTGAACCCACCTGAGGAACTAATGTATGAAGCTTTAAAGGAGAGCCTGATTGAGCAATTTGCAGATTCAGAGACTCACCGGCTTAAATTGCTACTACAAGAGCTGCAACTTGGGGACGATCGTCCGACTCAACTCCTGTGCAAGATGCGAGACCTCTCTACTAAGGTACCAGAAGACCTTCTGAAAAATTTATGGTTACAACGCTTGCCCACAGCTGTACAGCAATTCCTAGCTGTCAGCACCGGTGATTTAGATGCTCTTGCAAAGATGGCAGACAAGGTCTTGGAAGTTACTGACTCGTCATCCATCCACTTGGTCGAAGGCCCGAATAGCGGATGCAAGGACTGCCACACACTTCGAAGGCAAATCGAAGAGCTCTCTAAATAGGTCAAAGATCTCCAGGATACAAGAACAAAATGGAGAAGACAATCCCGAAGTCCAGCTCGTGGAAGATTTTCGAGAAGCCATTCTAGTTCACGAAGATTCGACCCCAGTGCTGGAATTTGTTGATTTCATCATAAATTTGGAAGCACGGCCAGAAATTGCAAAAAACCTTGCAATTACAATCGGGAAAACTAGAAAGGCCATCGCTTGAGGCCACAAGCGTATACGGCCAATCTAAAAGAATGTTTTTGGCCGACAAATCAACTGGATTCCGATTTTTAATCGACACAGGTGCCGAAGCCTCCGTCATTCCAACAACTATCCAAGAAAAGAATTGCACTGCCTCTAAACTCAAACTATTTGCAGCAAATGGAACTACTATTTCAACTTTTGGCGAAAAACTTTTTACCTTGGATCTAAACCTTCGAAGAGTGTTCCGGTGGCCATTCATAATAGCATCTGTATCCCACCCCATCATTGGAGCCGATTTTCTTAAAACCCTCGGTTTGCTGGTCGATATGAAAAATAACTGCCTCATCGGCACGAGCACTGGAAGGAAGATTTCAGTTCAAATGATAGCCTCGTCTGAAGGAAAAATCACTCTTCTTGCTGAAGACTCTCCTTACAAAGAACTTTTGATGGAGTTTCCCGAAATTACTCGAGTGGAAGCAAAGGCTCAAGTGGAACACCATATTGAAACGACTGGTCCTCCGGTATTTTCAAGGGCAAGAAGACCTGAGAAGCTAATCGTAACCAAACGAGAATTCCAATACATGATCGATCAAGGCATTTGCAGACCATCCAAAAGCAGTTGGGCATCACCATTGCATATAGTACCGAAAAAGAATGGAGACTGGAGACCTTGCGGCGATTACAGAAGACTGAATGCAGTTACAAAGTCTGACAAATACCCGATACCCCATATCCATGACGTGGCACTTCTACTAGAAGGAAACGTCATTTTTTCAACTATCGAACTTTTTCGAGCTTACCATCAGATACCGGTGAGAGAAGACATACCGAAAACAGCAGTCATCACGCCTTTTGGACTTTTCGAATTTCCCTTTATGAGCTTGGGCTTATATAACGCGGCGCAGACATTCCAAAGATTTATCCACAGCATTTTGCAAGATCTCGACTTTTGCATACTCTACATCGATGAGGTCTTGGTTGCATCGAAGAACGAAGAGGAACACATCAGCCATCTACGTATCCTTTTTAAGCGTTTTCAAGACCAAGGAATTCGAATCAACCCTTCAAAGTGTAATTTTGGAAAATCTCAAGTAAACTTCCTTGGATACAAGATTACCGAAAAGGGAATACAACCAATGGAAGACAAAGTTTCCTCAATCGTCAATTTCCCCAAACCCTCAACTGTACAGGAGATGAGATGGTTTTTAGCGATGATGAATTTTTACAGACGTTTTATCCCGCATGCCGCATCTACCCAAGCTCCATTGTTTTATTACCTGAAAGGTGCAAAGAAAAGACCTATAGTTTGGACAGTTGAAGCTGAGAAAGACTTCCAACAGTGCAAAAATGATTTGGCAAATGCTGCAACTTTGGTTCACCCATCATCATATGCTAGTATTTCCTTAACCGTTGATGCATCCGACACAGCCATCGGAGGAGTTCTACAACAAAGCTCTTCGGACGGCTATCAACCACTTGCATTTTTCTCAAGAAAAATATCGACGGCGGAAAAAAAGTACAGTGCTTATGACAGAGAACTACTTGCAGTGTACGGATCCATTAGGCATTTTCGTCACATGCTGGAAGGACGTCAGTTTATAATTTTTACAGACCACAAGCTTCTCATCTATGCTTTCCAACAAAAGCCGGAGAAAGCAAGCCCTAGACAACTCAGACACCTTGATTACATTGGTCAATTTTCGACCAACATCCAATACATTAAAGGAGCAGAAAATGTTGTAACGGATACTCTATCAAGGATTACAACTATCGATACACCATCTCATATTAACTACAACAAGATGGATGAAGAGAAAAAAAAACGATGCAGTTTTGCAGGAATTGCTATCTTATCATGACAAGACTAATCTAAAACTCCAACCCATGTATTATCAAGATTCGAATCTATACTGTGACACTTCTTTAGGGATTCTTCGACCATTCGTGCCTAGAAGTTTCCGCAAGATCATTTTCTACTCATTCCATGGAATATCTCATCCCGGAATCGGATCTACACAAAGGCTTCAGAGCACAAAAGTTGTTTGGCCTTTCATGAAGAAAGATATCCCAATATGGGTTCGATCCTGCTTAGAATGCCAGCGCAATAAAGTCTGAAGGCACATAAGATCACCTCTAGGATCTTATCAACTTCCTTCTGCAAGGTTCGAACACATCCACGTTGATATTGTTGGAAGACTGCCACCTTCGAGAGGATATTCATACTGCCTCACTTGCATCGATCGCTTTACAAGATGGCCCGAAGCTTTTCCAATACAAGACATCACTGCAGAAACAGTTGCCCGTACGTTATACGAAAATTGGATTTGCCGCTTTGGAGCCCCATCAAAGATAACAACCCACCAAGGAAAGCAGTTTGAATCTCATCTATTCAAGTCCTTAGCTGCACTTTTGGGAACTGAAACCATTCGGACCTCACCATATCGACCATCCTCAAATGGAATTATCGAGCGGATTCACCGAAATCTAAAGTCCTCAATAAGATGCCACGCAGACCAAGGATGGGCGGATGCACTTCCTACGGTATTAATGGGATGGAGAGCAACTTACAGAGAAGACCTCGAAGCTACTCCTGCACAACTAACTTACGGAACTAACATCAGGTTGCCAGGTGAATTTTTCGTGGGAAAACAAATCCAGGATTGACCAGACAGCTTTTGTTGGTAAACTACAACACATTATGCACAAGCTCAGACCAGTTCCGGCATCATCGCACAACCGTGAAAATGTTTTTATTCATAAAGACCTACCCAATTCATCTCGTGTCTTTGTTCGGCACAACGGAGTTCGCCGTAGCCTACAATCGCCATATCAAGGCCCCTACAAAGTTTTGTCAAAGTCAGACAAACTTTTTAAGTTGCTTCTTAATGGAAAATCATCTTTTATCAATGTAGATCGACTGAAGCCAGCATTCCTCCCATCGGAAGACGAGCCACCGACAGCAGTTGGTAAGAAGCAACAACCACTAGGTTTGGCAGAAAGGTTCGCTTTCGAATTGATCCAAAAAATCTACGTTGACACTGGAGGGGGAGTCCCTGTAGCGGTACTACAAAGTGAAACTAAAACTGACATTTGCCACGAGGTTCAAATCAAATTGACAGTGCCGCTTGGTGGTTATTTTTGATCTCGGCATGTATGCAAATGAACGACTCCTTCAGTCTATTTTTAAACCAGCGAAGCAAGAGAAAGAAAACACTGCCGCTACCGGAACGATTCTGACTTAATCTTTAAGCGTGTTTTTTCACCAATCTTGCAATTGTACAAAGTCTTGTAAATATGTTGTAATTAAATTTTCTTTAACTTAAACCTTGTTTTCTTAGCTCTTGCATCTTTTAAATTAGGCAGGCAAATTTGTAGGTTAGGTAATTGAAACCAGCACTAACCCACACCCGTCCTTGGAATAGGACTATCCCCTTAATGACATAACTGGCTGATTACACTTATCTTTTAGGTATGATGGCATGAACTGGGATGGTTCCTGATAAAACGGTGGAAGGGAAGAAACTGCCTTGATTCTTCAAACGAAATTTGCTCTTTGCAGGTGAGGGAGAGTGGGTGAGATGTCATGGCCAATAGGAAAGCTGGCTGTCAGGGGAGTAGGAGAGGGTGATGCAGTGGGTTTTCCGAGTTCGGCGAGGAATAAACTATTGTACGTAGGTGACCAATCAGAATGCTGTATTATTGCAAAGGATTGACTTTACTTTTGGTGGGACTTAGCCGATCAGAGCGTTGAGGATAATCGTCTTTTTCTCTTCTTTGTTATCAGTTTTCTTTGCTAGCTTGGCTGCTTCTATTAATTTGGGGAATTCTTTAAGTACTTTTCTAAGTTCTTTTAGGATTTGCAGGGTTTCTAGGAGGAAGGGGAATTCTTCATTAGCTGTCAAAGTAGGGTCCGTATTCGGTTTTCGAGGTGGAGGGACGGATTGAGGGTCTTGATTTCTCTGATTTTTTTTTCTCGTTATCTCTGCATAGGAGGGTCTTCCATTAATTGATGTTAGCTTGGGGAATTTAATGCATCCTTTCCATGCCGCTGTATGTCCTGTTTCCTTGCAGTTTACGCAAACTGGATCCTGAATTCTTTCTGTGATGCTGCAGCTCCTGGTTGCGTGAATACCACCGCATTTGATACACTTGGGTGCTAATCTGCAGTTTCTAGCGGAGTGATGAAAACCTGCACAGTTATAGCAGATGGTTGCGGTTGCTTTTCTTCGGTAACTTTCTATTTTGATTTTTAGATGGAGGAGGGATTTTTCATTGTAGATATTGAGAGCACTTCTAGATTACTTGATTTCGAGTAGGAATATTGGGTATAAGGTTTTCATCTTGTAGTTTCTAAGTTGAGATATTCTGATAATTCTGCAATTTCTTTCTTCGAGTTCTTTAATGATTTCATCCTTATCTGCATTTAGTGGGAGTCCTTTCAGTATAACTTTTATTGGCCTTTCTTCGTAATTTTCGGATAGTATAAATTCTTCCTTTTTCTGTTAGTATTTCAATGATTTGGGTTCTCTCTTCTTCATTAGCTGGTTGGATTGCAATCATATTTCTGATAAGCTTGTTTTCTGTTTGGGGGAATTTCCTGTGGATTTCTTGCAGTGTGATATTGTAGTTACATGATAATTTCAGGTTAATTGTAGGGGGTCTATTGTTGGTTATTTCTTGGGTTTGGTTCAGTATTTCAAACCTATTTGAGATGTCCATGCTTTCAGTTGTTTCTTCAGTTTTCCTGATTTTAGCAGCTTTTTTTGGATTTACTTGTTGGAATTTTTCGGTGTTATTATCATCTGTCATGTGGTTTCCTTGAGATGTGTTATCAATATCCATTTGTTTATCTTCATCTACTGCTAGATCTATTTCAAAGTTGGGGTAATTGTAGTTGGTGGTTTTACTTAATTTGTATTTTTCCATCCATGCTTCTATTTCCTTTGCATATTTGGTATTGATGAATTTTGGAGATTTGTTGGATATTTTCTTTGTAGTTAGTATAGCTACTTGCCCTGGGAGCTGCAACAGTACTTGACTTGTTGTCCGTTCCCGATGGTACTGTGTGATTTTATGAGTAGTTATTTCCCCTATGGGACGAACTAAAGTTATCATTAAATCCTACACACTTAATTGACGGTCGAGCGCCTTTACTGCTCTTAGACAAATTACTTGAGCATCTACTCTTAGAACGTCCGTCCCCTTCCATGGCTGGAGACTTCCATGAGTGACTTCCTCGCAGCTTGAGAGTGCCCATCTTTTATAGTCCCGGAAGGCGGGGCTAGAATCTTCCAGACCAATCAGGGCGTATCTGAGTGTATCTTGGTTCCTACTGGATGGACCGTGAAACTTCTCGAACTTTCCAGTATGATCCATTTTGTAGCCAAATTGTCGCCAAGCTTTCAGGTCATTGACGCGGCAGCCGCTCAGCACAGATCTTACAACGGTCTTTCTCACGATGACACTATTCGTTCCAGGTAGCAAAATTACAGATTTGTAACAGTATTTAGGATGCTTCTGTTGAATAAAATTTATTTTATCATTTACATTGACATTCTTGTCATACTGTGTTTATATTATTTCTAAGTGTCTAGAAAAATAAATGTTCACAAATAGTCAATAGTTTTTTTTTTTTTTAGTTTTTTGAATTAGTGAGTACATTGAAACATCCATTTGATGATATTTTTTCAAATAAGTATCATATATATTTTATTTATTTATATATCTATCTATCATATATATATATTGTAATGTATAAATAAAAATTATGAAAGCGTGATTTTGTTTGTTTCCCTTTAATGATTTCTACAAATTAAAATGAAATAACTGATTCATAAGTTGCATAGATTTTAAAAAAGGTATGTATACCTTTTATATCTCATAATTTGAAATTGTAAACATAATTTATTCAATATATACTAATTTGAGTTTCATGTTCTTTCCTCTGAGCAAACTGAAAACATCAAAGTCTCAATATTAATAAAAATAATTACATAAGAAAAAAAATGTAATAATTTTATTAGTAAGCTTTAAAATATTAACTTATCTAAGAGTAATAATTTTTTTAAAAAGAACTATATTTATAAGATTCAACATTCTGTAATATTTAAATAATATGTAAAAAAGAACATATGTAATTTTTCAAAAACACTGCCATAGTCATTTGTCAAAATGTATCCTTCGGATAAAAAAAGAGACATGTGAAAGGAAAGAATAAAGCGACACCAAACGAATTAAAAAGCGATGTTAATTAATTATGCAAAAACAATAATTCCATTGAAAATATTAATTAAAATTTTAATATAAGAAATAAAATTATATAACTGCGAAAATTTGGAGAAAATAATTCAAAATAATATCTTTTTTTTTTTTTTTTTAATCAGAAGTTTTTAATAATTGATCAGCTAGCGTAATATTTATTAAACAATGGTTTCATAAACGTTATCGGCAGACATCACGACATGCGTAGAACGGTTGAAAATTGAACAGAAGCGGTTTGTTTGCTACGTGACCGTGAATTGACCCCATTAAGATGGTTCGTATACACGAAGAACAGAACAGATACGAGATAATAAGATAACCACCTATTTGAAGGTAAAAGTTTGGAAGGAATCATAGACACTGGAACTAACACAAACAATGTTCCCGGCAACCAGCTGATTGATAAAGACGACTAATTTAAAAGAATACACAATATAGATTTTACTGGAAAGATCACACACACAATTCACGCATACAGCTTGTAGTGTATTGCTATGACAAATCATTGTTAAAGAAAATTAAAATTACACTTTATTCTTAATTACTTTTTGACAATCTTTGTTTTACAGCAACTCATATTATAACGTATACATATTGATGTATATATTAATGGGTTGTGAGATATGGATCATAAATACTTGAAAACATACTTTTACCTAATTTAATTACACTTTCATTATTTAGAAAACCATGTTATGTACATCTTTCTAATTTAATTATAATTTTTATTATTCAAATAATCATGCGAAATGCATCGATTAAAATTGTATAAAGGTACTGATTATGAATATCTAAACCTTTATGTTTTTTTTTAGATTTATTCTATATTTCTTAAACAATTTTATTATTCAATAAAATATCATACTTTATTATTCTATTTAAAAGTATTTGCATACAGAATGATGTAATGTTAATATATCTCATGATGTATTATTGCATTTTAAAATCAAGTGTATCTTCTTGCCACTTTCAGTTTCCAGCTCCAGAATAGCAGCTGCGTTTAATTTGTCACCCAAATATAAATTTAAGATGCCTCTGTGTCTATAGGCTATTAAAATTATAACCAGTTGTAAAATTTAACGACAGGAAACATAGGTAAAAGGCATACAGAATGAATAGCATAACTAAAAAATGCTTTTATTTTTGGAAAAGTCAAAACAAGAAGAAAAAGGATTACAAAATTGATGTCATCATACAACACGAAAATGAATAGAGATAAATCAGTAATAGTTAGATACTTTAATAACCTTGAAAATCAATTCATCATACTCATCAATAGGAACCACGCCAAACATTGAAACAATTTTGAGTAAATAGTGAATCAGGTGACAGACGAATAGCATCTAAACTTCCTTTGCTCCGAATTCAGTTTTCGTTCTGTTAGCGCATGCGTGAAGACCGAGATTATTTCCTTCCGCAAATGTAAACATTACTTGTTCTGGTTGAGTATTTTTCTAGGTTCCAGTTCAAAAAGCATTAAAGCTACTGATGTGGTATATTGATTATTCAAATTGAATGATACAAGTATTGTGAAATGGAAATGAAATTGGATTAACTATTTAATCGAAGATTGTCGATTAATAAATAATTGAGTTATCATGGTACTGTGGAAGTAACCTTAACAATTATGGATGAACATAGTGTAGAAAGCCTTGCGGAAGTATTCCGCTGTTTTATTTGTATGGAAAAACTAAAAGATGCGCATCTGTGTCCTCACTGCTCAAAATTGTGTTGCTATACTTGCATAAGGAGGTGGCTTACAGAGCAAAGATCGCAATGCCCACATTGTAGAGCATCCTTGCATATGCATGAGTTAGTTAACTGCCGATGGGTCGAAGAAGTTACCCAACAGCTGGATACACTTCAATTAGTTGGTGTAGTGAAAGGGGATACTTCCGAAAAAGAAATCTGTAAAACTCATAAAGAAAAACTTAGCGTATATTGTTGGAATTGCAAGCAATGCATATGTCACCAGTGTGCATTATGGGGAGGAACTCACTCTGACCATGTGTTTAAACCTCTTGAAGAAATTTATGAGCAACATGTAACTCAAATTAAAGAAGAGTTTGTACGTTTGAGACGACGTTTGGCTGAACTGATAAGTTTAGTTCAAGAAGTTGAAAAAAGTGTAGAGAGTGTAAGAGTTGCAAAAGATGAAAGAGTTCATGAAATACGCCATGCTGTTGAGCATATGATTTCTCGATTGGATGCACAACTGAAAAGCAAATTACTTACACTCATGGCACAAAAAAATTCACTCTCTCAAGAGACAGAGCAACTGGAAACTGTTTTGAAAAGTGTTGAGCAGCAGTTAAATACTTCCAGTAAAAGTGAATTGATTATTCAGAGCAATGAAATTCTTCAAAATATGGCTGAGATTCAGAGTAAACCCATGGCTAGTTTTGTTACTGCTGCTGTTCCAGCTGATTTCCCAAGTGAAATAGTGCCAGCATATGATGGAAGTACTTTTGTAATGCATAATTTTAGTGTTTTGCAACAAAGAGCTGATCCAGTGTACAGCCCTCCTCTGCATGTGTGTGGTTTAACATGGCGACTTAAAGTTTATCCTGATGGTAATGGTGTCGTCCGAGGCAACTATTTATCGGTCTTTTTGGAATTATCTGCAGGTCTACCTGAGACATCTAAGTATGAGTATAGAGTTGAAATGATCCATCAGGCTTCGAGAGATCCTTCAAAAACTGTTGTCAGAGAATTTGCTTCTGATTTTGATGTTGGTGAGTGTTGGGGCTATAATCGCTTCTTCAGATTAGATCTCCTAGCCAGTGAAGGCTACTTGAATACTGAACGTGATACTTTAATCCTAGGATTTCAGGTACGTTCACCAACCTTTTTCCAAAAATGCAGAGATCAGATGTGGTGTATAAACCAATTACAGACGGCTCAAGCTCAATATATTACTCAGATAAATGATTTAAAAGAGAGATTAGCTATTGAATTATCACGGAATCAAGCAGCTTTGGCTGCTAAAAATGATTCAGATATACAAATTCCAATGCCAGAACAACCATCTAGTTCTACTGGTATTACAACAGCTTCTGTAAATGTTTGTCCTCTTATGTCTAATGTAGCTGCATCTCCATTAATATCACCTACCTTTAGCATTTCCTCACCTATGCAACCCATTTCTAATTTTACATCACTTTCGAGTAGTGAATATTTGATATCACCTATTAGAAGTTCTTCTGAAACACCTAAAAATGAAAATAGTATTGATGAAAACATCAATAAATCTTTAGAAAAAAGTATTGATAGTGAAGATACAGTGATTGGAAATGATGTACAGACTTCAGGTACAAGAATGAAAGTAAAATGTACTAAAATAACCAATCCTCATGAACATGATTGTACACTAACTGAACAGGCCTATCGTACACGCAATCGAATGATTTGTAATCATCCCAATGCTCATAAATGTCGCTATAAAGATACTGTTTTGCTAGATTCATATGATGCCTCTTGTGAAGCTGATTCTTCGAGCTCTGATAATGAGATTGTTAGTGAATGTAATAGTGAAGAAACTGCTCTTAATAATTCTGGATGTGGTGCTGGTGCCACTGTTAACATAGAAGAGAATAGTAATGATGAAAATGATCTTGATGAAGAAACAGTTTCAGATGACTTAGAATTTCAGCTCCCAAACAAAAGTGGACCTCGTCGTCAGCGCCTCCATTCATGGAATTCTCTAAGTAATCCACATGGCATCCAAAAAAATTTAGATCCCACAAATGAAAGAAACAATTTGTTTGAAATTCCTTCTGATGATGATGAATCTGTGTTGCTGCGCTTATTAGAGTTGCAGGATCAAAATCCTTTCCGTAATTGGGCTTCAAGCTCTTCCAGAGAATCCCAGAAACATGGGGAAAAACAGAAGAACAATCACAGTTGCCGCCACTCTTTACTTTTGTCTTCATTATTAGCCAACCAGTGTATGAATGGAGCTCAGTCAGATCAACAATCATTACATGCATCTTCCTCACCTTCTACAGAACTTCCTACCCTTTCCAAGATAATTTCATCTCGTAAGAAGTGGGAGAGTGGCAACAACAATTGTTTCCGACTCTCTGATATTGAAAGGCCAAGTGCTGAACCAGGATGCACAGTTAACTATTCTGACATACCTTCTTCTACTTATTTATTGGATCAATTTTCTCTTCAACCTTCAACATCAAATACATTCACTACTGCACCAACTAATGTCAATGAAAAAAACAATGATACTGCTAGCAAGCAACACCAAAGGTTAAAAAAGAGCGATGCTGCAGTGTCGAGTGACGATTCTCGAATAACAAATTCAAGTGAAACAACCAAAAATTGCAATTTATGGATGCCGCAGTCTCACAAGCCTCTTCCAGGCCCGAAACCCAGTTGGGCTGTCTTACAAGGTGCTGCAAAAAGAGAACATCCTATTACTTCATCTCACTCCGAGAAAATGTCGCTGCTTATCCAGAGTAATCTTCTCCATTCTGATTGTGAAGCAAATGATGACTCTAGTGCAACCACAAGTAGCAGCTCATCATCAAATGATAGTGTCTGTGAAGTTACGAATCCAAGTGTAAAAAAAGATGGTTGAATGAGAAAGGTGCTCTTGTTTTACTCTTGTTTCGAAAATATTTTCTGTCTCCTTTGTGTTAACTTAATGATAATTCTTGTCAGGCATAAATATTGGTAAGTTTTGCTCATGGGAATATGCTTTTATTGTCAAAGCATGTATTAAGTACAACAATATTAAGCTACAAAGAAGAAAAAATTTTCATATTTTGCTGTGCTATTGTTCTAAATGTATTTGTTGTTTACTTTAGCTTCTTTGAACAAATGGGAAGCATTAGGATCTTCATGGTACTTTGATCACTTTTTTATTGATTTTGAATATATATTTATAGCACATTACAGTTTTAATGGCATTTAAATATGCACTTTTAATTGAGTTGCCTCTCAGTATTTTTTAGTTTGTATAGTTTCAACTTTTTAACTGATCTTTCTTCATTATTTGTTTATATATGATATATGGTTTTCAACAGAATATTTGTTTTTTTCCATCATATTAGATATTTTATCATGTAAATAAACGTTTTCTGAACCAGTCGATATTATTTCATGAAATTATTCATTTTTGTATCTTCTACTTAATTATAAATGCTTGCCTGAAAAATTTAGCTCTGAATTCTATTCTCTTATAACTTAAAAGCATTGTATCATTTCAATAATGGATTTCAATAAATTATTCATTTTTTTAGAATGTTTTCTTTTATCAAATGAACTTAACTGAATGTAATAAAGGCTGATTTGAGATTTTTACTGAAATTCTTTTTGAAATATATAATTTATTGATTTTAACAGCAATGCTTTTTAAATTGTTAGTTATGTAAAATCTGGGTTTGCAAAAATTTTCATAATTTTTTTTTTTTTTTACTTTTTTTTCAAATTCCCTATTTTTTATGGAATTAAAAATTTTTTAAATAATTTTAGAGTTAATAATTTAAATGAGCATATTATAAATAAAGAAAAAAAAGGTTGTTTATGTTATTATAAAACAATAAATTTGAATTAAATTATAGGAATTTTTTGGGCATAGGTTCTCTCCTTTTAATATTTAGTCGTTTTTTAAGAATTTAATATTAGATTTTTTTAAACGGGAGGTATTGTTTATTATACTTTACATGCTTATGACTGTGTCTCAGTAATTGATATTCTTTTCCTTTATGGGCCCGCCTAATATGAGAATTCTATGGCCTTAAAACTCGGGGTAATTTTCTGTGCATGAAAACAAAATGGAACTGTCCCTTCCATGTCAGTGGCTGGTGGAGAAAAATCTATTTCTGCTCTGCAGATTAAAATACCTGAATTGGGGCTTTGTCGAATTGGGTGAGTCTGGACCCAATGGGTTAATACATAATTTCAGAAAGAAAATTGATAATAATAATAGATAAAAAGCAATTTTCAAAACTCTTTAGCAAATTGCAATGAAATCATTTAGCTAATTTATATATATATATATATATATATATATCTGTATGCAATTGAAACAATTTCTTAATAAGTTTAAAATATATATATATATATTTTGTTCATATAAATTTCCTGATTTGTTTCTTTTTTATTGTTATTCCTTATTTATGTCAAATAATGTATGCAGTTTTAAAATAATAGATTAATATATATGTGTGTGTGGGTGTAAACATATTTTTTAGCAGTTGCTTGACCGAAGAGAAGACACTTTTGAGTTTTTAACTTTGATTTATTCCATCACGGGAGGCATATTATGTACAAGAAGCGATGATGAAGCTGATGTCTAGTCACATCGCATTATTAGAGCATAAAAGAAAAAGAAATTTTTCCCTTTAATCATTTTACTTTGAGATTTTGATAAGGGTTTCTTTGCCATGTGTAGATTTAATTAAGGGAATTTTAGGTATCTTTAAAAGAATGATACAAACTTTAAGAATTTTTATCCCTTCACTTGGAGAATGTGAAAATGTTGATTTTACAGTTTTACACAGTGCATGTAGGATTAATTAAATTAAAAAAATAGAAATTAGATTAAAAAAAAATAAGAGAACATTTTAGAATGAAATTAATATGTGTTAAATTAAGATAAAAATTAGGATTTAAATTTGATTATATGCACAGAAATATTACATATATATATATATATATATACACAGGGGAATTACAATTCTTTTACAGGGGCATGTTTGAACAATAATCTTTTTAAATTTTTCCATCAGTATTTTAAACCAAAAATACTTTAGGACGTCTGTATTGATAAAACATTTTGAAGAAAGTTGCATTTTATGTTAAAATTTTAATTAAGTACATATTAATATTATACATTTTTTTCCCTTTAAATCGAAATTAGGCTAAAGTGAAAGTTAGAGTTAAAACAAAAACTACTGCTTCAGTTCATTCTAAATATTTTTTTTTTTTTTTTTTTATTTTTTTTTTTTATTATTTCTGACTTGAATAATAGGAAAATTTTAGTAGAGAAATTTTAATTAATACTTAAGTATGAATTTAAAAAATGAGTTCAGAAATTAAATTTGTAGAGGAGAAATTTCAGAATTAAAATTTTAAATCTTTATTTGCATTCTTTGCATATTTGTTTTTGTCATTTGTAAAAAAAAAAATGCTATGTTCACTTTGGAATCGCATAAAAATGTTTCATAATCTTTTATTTTTCAATATTTCTATGAAGTTTATATTAATGTATTGAATAACGCAAGAGTGATTTTAAAGGGACTTACATGGTGTTTTGGCAACATTCTAAGAATGGAATAATTCTGCTTGAAGAATGTGGCAAAGTATTCTATATGGAGATTGCTCTTGTTTAATTAACTTAGTATAGATTATACATGATAAGATGCATAAGTCACTGTACCATGTCTGTTTACTTTTGTTATTATGTTAACATAACCAATGTCTACAAAATGCATCTTCCTTTTTCAAAATCCTTTGTATATATTTTATGTTTTGTGTCCTAGTTCTCAGGCCAAACTCTGTGCTTTTAGCATAATTTTTATATGAGACAAATAATTTATTTTAAAACCTTTCGATGCAATATTGCCATAACAAGTTCAGTGAAAAATTGAAATAGGATATTTGGAATACTTTATGAGCAGAAGTGACCTTAGAATTTTCTTGATGGATGGATATAGGGGGCTCAGATATATAGAGATATAACACACTGTGACATAACTTGCTGTATGGAGGAAAAGAGTGTAATGTTACCCTTTTAAATTTCCCCTAAATATTTAATTATCTTCTAGTTAATAGCCTCGGATATAAAAATATTGTCAATATTTGGAGAAGATTTTTTTTTTTCTTGTGTTGTTTATTATTCTGATATATACATTTCGAATGAAACAATTACTCCAACAATGAAAAATTAGCCTCTGATTATGCAATGCAACTTTCTTCATGAGTGCTATTCTAAATTTAAGGCTCAAACAGAACAAAGAAATAAGATCTGAGATCTATAAATATTTCAATTCAATTTTGATAACATGGTCTATTTGTATTTTTAAGCAGCTTTTTTTTACATTCATCAAAATTACTAGATTCGTCTAAAGAGTTTTACATGTAAGAGCTAGCTAGCATATGCGTTATATTTAAATGTGAGAAAAATATTTAATATAAATATTTGCGAATAGATTAGCCAATTCTGCACCCATGTCTAATGTCTAATAGCCAATTCTGTAGTTTAAGAGGGGAAAAAAAAGCTTTTAAATTATTTATAATCAAGATTATTATATGTGCATGTGTTGTGTTTATTCTACATTTTATTCCTTACAAGCTATATCATTTCATCCAGAGTTATCACACGTGGCCCATTTATATGTTGAATAGCGGAATATGGCTCAGAGTGATTTTGTTAAAATTTTAATTAATAATTAAGAGGAACTTTGGCGTTTTACTGCAACAACATTCGAAAATATGAAATGCAAAAATAATTTTTCCATTCTCTTAAAATAAAAAAAGGCTTTAAGCCTATTTTCTAACATTTTATTTCACACAAAATAAATATATAATTTAATCTGTATTATCATGTTACGCGTGCATGCATAAGAAAATGTAGCTTTCATCAACGTAGTGTCACCATGCTGACAACAGCTCAAAAAACTAAATTAATTCTTTCTACCAATTAAACTTAGAAAAGTGTAATTTTTGACATGTGTCTTTAAGAAATGAAATGAGCATGAAGTGTGATATTTTTACGAAGATTAGCTCAAGAAAAAAGTGTCGGTAAACTTATAAAATATCTATGTTATTAATTTGAGAATTCTGTTGTATTTAAGGCATACATGGTTTATATATACTTGAAGGATGTCCTGTATAATCAGGTCTCAACATCTAATTCTTTATAATTAGTATTAGGATTACATATCTAATAGGAAAATTATGTAAAGTAAATGCTATTTTATGCAATTTAAATCAATAAATGCTCTGATGAATAACAAGTTTTATATATTTATACAGACGATCCAGTGAGTCATATTTAGAAAAGTATTCTTGAGACATTAATGTTAAAAAAAAAATAGATTTCTACTGTTTTGCAACAAAAACCGAGTGAATTATAAAAATTTAATATCACTATACGTAATGAAAACGTCCGATTTCAAATCACTTTTTTCGCCGTCTCAAAAAAAGGACGACAATCCGCCCCCGGTGTTTCCCCAAGGCTGTCTAAAATTATGAAATTATTGATTGTCTTAAAATAAAGATGTTAAAAAAACAAACCTTTGTAACGCTGTCAAATTTAGTGGCAGAAGAAATATTTATTTCTTCTTATTATTGAAGTTAAACATTGGAGTATTAAGCATATTTCATTGAATGATTCTTTAGAAATACAGCAGTGTATAAAATTTAGATCATAATTTTTTCAGAATACATTTATTGATTGAAACGAAATAAAATAGTATTATTTACTTCATTAAAAAATTTTGGAAAGTAAAACTAAAAACAATTTTATGGTAAATCAGAGAAATTTTATTGATGAGGAATAATTTTTTGAGATATTACATGAATTATAAATAATATCCTTTGGTGCATCGAAGGCTTCAATGCTGAATGATTCTATTTTCTGTAATATTTAAAAAAATTATAAATGTTTGGTTTAAGCAAAAAGTTTTTGTATTTATGGAAGTTTAATTACTTCTGCTTCAATGTAAAGTTCAAATTTTACAAAAACTGACAGAAAATTAGAGAGATGCATAGCATAAAGAACAGAACGGTATATAACTTCTATAATAGTATGAGTGTCAAATTTTGAAACTCAAAAATATTTTACCGAGGAACCATTAAGACCAAGTTACAAAAAAAAAAAAAATATTCAATTAAATATTTTATCGATCATTAACCCGGGTGAATCAACCGGTAGCTATACAGCTAATAATAATTAAATATGATATTAAAAAAACGGACAAAATCGGAAATGTGTTCACTTATTATATTTTGTTGCTAATGACATGAATTCGGATTTTGGGATACATTTTGTCAAACCTTTCAACTATATGATACAAATCTCATTTTCTTAACCTGCTGCTAAGCTGTCCAAATATGGTAAGGTTTTGAAATCTTTTCTTAATCACTGTAATGCGCATATAACTTGCACACACATTCGAAATGTTCTTTCGCACGCATATGTTGACTGTAGAATCCATGCAATTTTTATTAATCGATTCATTTCGTGAAATGCTGTAGCGACTTGAGATATATATTGTTGCAGTTACAAAGAGGTGCCCTGGCCAATCACATAAGAGGGTAGCGTTTAAAGACAAGTTAAATTTCTTTATTTACAGCCTTATTTGTACACAAGAACAACTCGCTCTCATCTAAGTTAATAGGATTGATAAAATTTACACAACAGTTGAAAGTGAATCATGAATAGTTCCTCACTCAATTCGGAGCGATAACATCACAAGAAAAGCTAACAGGCTGTTAGCGTATCCGGCTACTCCAGGGGTAGCTGCAGGAATCCACCGATCTTCATCGGGTGGATCTTAACTTAGAAGCCCGAATCACACGTAGTTTCCCTGACCTCTCCTCTCCCCTTCTTTTCCAAAAATCTCGCATTTTATTTTCTGTCAAATCTTCGCCTCTCATTTTCACATTGGTGCACTTGAGCTCCCTGACACCCAATAGCTGTTCAGCAATCCCCCCTCAATGATCTCCAGTCGATCGTGAGAATGTCCGTTAATGATCTCTCCTCGTAGTTGACCCTTCTCGAACACGTGTTGATTATAGTTCCTTCACAATGAAAAAATAAAGTTTAACATCCGAAAGGTTTGATACTCTTCAACGACGAAAAACGTACGTGTGGTCCTTTATCTGGACGCGACTAATGACCAGACGCACTGACCTACTAAGGGAGGGGATTCCCCCATCTAGCAGTCTGGAGGCACTGAACAATGTGGGGCTGTTACATAGTTGGTGATGGGAATGGGGAACTTGCGCTCAACAAATTATCCCCTATCTCATTAAAAGGTGTCTTGCGCTTGCATTGTAGATTTACTGGGATTTGGACCTTTGGCAGGAAAACTTTTGTAAAAGAGTTTGAAAGTCCAATGTTGCGGTTTATTCGTAAACCCAATTTTACATATTTAGCTACATCTCCGGTCGGGCTAATGGGTGATAATGGAATTGCAGAAGTAAAATGCTCAGCATCCTATAAAAATATTACTCCAAAGGAATCAAAGCTAAAAAAATTTCCATTTTGAAAATTAAATAAAGGTGGAAATACAAAAATAAATAAAAATCACAAATATTATTTTCAAGTGCAGGGACAGAAAAAAAAATTAGAAAACACAACAAGAATGTTTTCATAGCTTTTTCCCCTCTGGATATTTAACTGCATTTTTTAAATATATATATATATATATATATCTAGCCGCCTTTGGCGACCAGCCGGTTCGCCAGTATTACCGCTCGCTACAATTTTCAATTAAATATTTTAAGTAACTGGTCTCTTAATAGATTCTCAAACAAAACATTTTTAATCTTCAAATTTTGATAGTCATACCAAATTTATACTTTTGTTTAGATCGTTTCGTTCAATTTACTATATATATTTTGCTAATGTGTTGTCATTTCCGATAAAAGTTGAACTTTAATTTAAAGTGGAAATGCTGAAATTGCAATTAGCATAAAGATATTTTTTAATGAAACCAAGCTTTTTATTTTATTTATCATTTTTATTGTTATTTATATGAGTATTGCAAACAGAATCGCTCGGTATTTAAGTCTTATGTGAACTACAAAATATTTTTCATAATTTATGTAATATCTCAAACAATAATTCAACAAAAATTTCTCAGATTCAGCATAAAATTCAGTTTTTAGTTTTGCTTTCAAAAGGATTGAAATGAAATCAATAAAAATATTTTGTTCCGGCCTACAAATATATTTCAAAAATTATGAAGTCTAAATTTAATGCAGTAAGGTATCATATTCTGAGAAATATTCTGGACACACCAAATTTTAAATAAATAAATGGATGTTTCTATTTTCCACGATCAACTAAGACTTATTTATGAAGTTTTGAATGTTAAAAATTTAGAAAAACTCAACATTTTCATAAGCTTAGGCCAATTAATCTTGAGAAACCTGCGCGCTGATTGGCGTATTTTCTTTGAAACGATCGATGGAAAATCTAAAATTATCCTTTTTTTATTGAATAGTGATATTCAAATTTTCACAAATCAGTCAGTTTAAGAGATTGATTTAGTTGATTGGAAATTAACTCTTTTTATTTAAAATATTCGTGTTTCAAGAACATTTTGTTATTCGTGATTTCCACAGCAGAAGCTTTATGTAAAATCAAAAATTCGTTATTTATTAGAGCATTTATTGAATCAAGTTACATAAAATATAATCATTTTCCATTTAGACCATTTTAGAAGATCTGTGTCTTAATAAAGGTTTACAAATTAGCTGTGTGGCCCTGATTTGAATGGATATCCTGTTCATATTCAACAAAACTTGCCTTAAAATAAAACTGATTTATTGGATTAATAATATAGAGAGTGTAAAAGATCATAAAATAATTTTTCTTGAATTTATTTTTTAAAAAAAAATAATAATTCATATTTGTTTCATTTCCTACAGACACGTGCCGAAAATTATATTTTTGCAGATTTCATTTCCAAAAAGATTTAATTTATTTTTAGTTGGAGCTTTAATCAATGGATGGCAACACTTTGAAAAAAGCTAATTTTTTCCTATGAATGCGAAATGTGCTCGTGCAGGTTAAATTTCATTTTTATTTTATACGAAAAAAATTGTTGAAAAATATAGTTAAAATATTTATTTAAAAATTCATTAAAAATAGACATTTAATTTTAAGGTTAAAACATTAGTATCATTTAAAAGATAAATTTTTGATCTTTAACTTCATGTAAAATTCTTTTTTGTGCGGTAATATTTTTGGAAGTTATAGCAGAAACACGCCAAAATTTTGCTAATTTTGAAATAAATAAAATTCTAATTAAAAATTCGAAAAAATAACCCCCAGGCGCACATTTCCGGCCTCCAAGGTATACACGTGCCAAATTTGGTAGCTGTAGGTTGAATGGTCTAGAGCCTGTAGAGCACCAACACACACACACACATTAAGCTTGATTATAAGTATAGATTTAGAAATCCATGCTATTTTGTCTGTTTTTTTTTTTTTTTTTTTTTTTTGTAAAAATTTTATTTGATTTTGCATTTATGAGATCTTGTACATACATTTATTTTATTCATATATCTTGCAATAAATGATAATTAATTATATTATTAATAGAAAAGTAAGACCTTTTTTACCAGAAAAATAAATAGCGGAATTAAATTCATTTAAAAAGAAGTAACATACAAGAGAATCTATAGCTGTTTTATTTACAAATGTTTGAACATTCTCATATTTCTGAATGAATTTTTTTGAAAACCGCTATTATCTATACTCATAAAAGGGGAAAAATTTATGTGTGTGTTTATGTATATTGCAATAGTTCACTAAGCAATATTTTTATTCAGAAACTAGCCGTCATTGGTGACCAGCAGTTCGCCAGTGTAAAAGATCTCTAAAATTTTCAATTATATATTTTATGCAACCTGGTTTCTTAATAGCTTTTTCTGCAAAATATTTAGCTATCAAAGTTTCAGATTTTGATAGCTATATTATTCAGTCATACTATTATGTAGGCCTTAAACAGTTCTGTTCATTGTATTACTTATCTCTTACTAATTTCTGTCAGAGCTCATAAAATATGCACGTTAAATTAGAGTGGAAATGTTAAACTGCAGTTAACATTTTTTACTGAAACCAAGCACATCTTTTTTCGAAAATGTAAATTGAATGCAAAGTCCCTCAGCATTGAAGTTGTATATGCAATGCAGAATAATTTTCGTAATTTATACAATATCTTAAAGAATTATTGAACAAAAATTTCTCTATTTCATCGTAAAATTCAGTTTTTAGTTTTACTTTCAAAACATTTAAATGATGAAAATGAAAATATTTTATTTGACTTCAGCCAATACATGTTCTTATGAAAAAATTATGAAGTTTAAATTTACACAGTCCTTTTGTCCTAAGAAGTCATATTCTGCGAAATACTCTTGACACTTCAACTCTTAACTCAAGTTCAATAAATAAACTTTATGTCTTCTGCGATCAAATCTGTCAGTTTTGACATATCAATATTAGAACAGTCAATATTTTCATAATCATAGGCCAATCACTGTTGAGAAATCCTGGTAAAGGATTGGCGTATCTTCTTTGAAACGGTCTATGAAGTGTTCTGAAATCGCCAATTTTTATAGAAGAGCGATATTCAATTTCATAAATTATTTAGTTTTAGTGAATGATTTAGTTGATTGAAGTTCAAAGATTTTTATTTAACCCTTAGCGCTCCGAAAAGTAATTAGATGCATAAATATTTGCCGAATAAGAGAACTTGTTCATTGCTTCGAAAAATTAATATAAAGGAATTTTCCCAGAAAATTAATTTACATATTTTTACTACTCTTAAGTATTTTTACCAGTCAAAATTTAATTAAATAATTAAATAAAACGCCATAACGATGCACTGCCTAGAATGGTGCCTGAGAGCAGAGATCGGAGTAATAAGGGTTAAAATATTGTTGTCTCAAAAAAATTTGTTAAATATGATTCAAAGTTTAATGTAAAAGGATAAACATGTAAAAGAACTACAAAGGATAATGTAAAGTATCTATGTAAAAATTTAAAATTCTTAATTCATCGGAGCATTTATTGACTCAAGTAGCATAAGATATAATTGTTTAGTTCATTTAGACCATTTTGTTAGTAGATGCGTGCCCCTGATTAAAATTAACTGATGGGCGCTGATTACAGTGATTATCCTATAGATATATTAAACCATGTTTGCCTTAAATTTAATTGTTTGATTTAATTAATAATATAGATATTGTAAAAGGTCATAGAAATCTTTTCCTCCATTTACTTTTTAGAAAATATATTTCAAATTTTTTCGCGTCATACAGACACTTGCTGAAATTTACGCTTTTATATATTTATTTTACAATAATAGTTGATTTATTTTTTTAATTTGAACTTCTGTCAATATGATGGCAACAGGTTGATGAAAGCTAATTTTTTTCCAATTCACGTGCTCGTGCGGATTAAATTTTATTTTTATTTTGTGCGAAATACATTGCTGAAAAATATAGTTAAAATATTTCTTTAAAAACTCGTTAAAAATCTAAACTTAATTTGTAGATTAAAGCATTGATATCCTTAAAAAGAAAATTTTTTGAGTTTTATCTTGTTGCAAAAATTAATTTTGTGCTGTAATTTTTAGAAAGTGTATCCACTTTGCAATCCTGTTACTCCTTAATGTAATAAATTATTGTATGTATAGCGATCAATGTTAGTGAAATGAATTAATATTAGATAAGTATATTATCTGTAATACGCATAAACAATGCTGAATGTGAAAGTTTTTGTATTAGTTGAAATTTAAACACTTCGTTTTTCAAGTTCCCATTTTTGTTGAGATTACTGAAAATTAAAAGAGATGCATTGCACGAAAAGCGGAATACTATAAGGTTTTTAGTACAGTAGTAAATGTTATATGTTTAATAGAATTTGAAGTTCAATATGCTTTTGTGAGTAAACGATCAAGAACGAGCTAAGTAAATTTTAGCAACCATAAATCTGAATTATAAAATTAAGTTGGTCACTGCTTTCATAAAATCTTTTAAAAAATGCTTTTAATGTGTATTAGCATTTGTGTAACAATATATTTTACAACTATTTTTCTTCAATTCATGGTTATATAGGAGTAATCATAATTTCTATTTTGAAAAAAGCAACATTCCTACCAATTTATTTAATTGAATCTCTCAAACCTTTTTTTTTTTTTTTTTTAATTTTAGTTACATACAAATGAACTAAAATTGCTGATAAGCTTTCAGAAATGCTGAACAGTCTTGACTATGCTGAATGTCAGAGAGAGAAATGTTTTCAGTTATTTTATTTTGTTTATTTATTTATTTGTTAAAGGTAAGTGATCATATTATGCATGTTGTGAAATATTGAAAAAGAATTATTTAGAAATTATATTCATTTTTTTTTTTAAAATTTCGAACGCCTTTTTATTATTTTTTATGTAGCATGTTTAGATGTTGCATTTAAATGTCGTTTGCGGTACATTAGATTATGTATAATTAAATCTGACAGTAAATAAGCTAGAAAATGAAGTAAAATATTTCAGATTTGAAGGAATTTCAGTAATTATCAACATTTTCTTATTGAAAATATGTTTTTTTTTTTCTCCTGAGAATTAACCAGCAGCTGTTTTTAAAATTATTAATATGATTCTTATCATTTATTTTAGTCAAAACGCTTATTATTTTGCAAAAAAAAAAAAAAAAAAAAAAAAAAAAAAAAAAAACGTATTTGAACAGCTTTAACGTCAAAAAATGCATTAGCTCATTTCAAGTATCAGCTTGTGGAATGTACACTGATGTCCAAAATTAAGATCACAAAAATGTTTTTCAAAGTAATTCTAAATGGCTACCAGTAAATTTTAAACAAATTATATTTTATATATTGTGAAGGACCGGTAACACGATATTAACCTTTGTTGTGGGAAAAAAATGTTGTTTAGCATTAGTTTTTGAGGAACTACTGAAATTAAACCGTTTAGGCATCTGGGATTTTTGCCTGCAATTTTGTGAATATTGCATTAAAACAAAAAATTTAACCTGTTTCCTGTGAAAATGAGTTCTCATAATCGTTTAGACGATTCCTTGAGATGGAGAGCCGTGGGCAGGCTAGAAGCTGGGCAATTTCAAGCGGAGGTGGCTCGATGGTTACAAGAGGCACTGAAAGTGGTATCCAGGTTGTGGAATCAATTCCAAACAAGTGGTACTGTAACCAGGAAGGCCGGCCAAGGCCGTCACAGAACAACGAAGCCTGCACAGGATCGCTATTTGGTATTAAGCGCACGACGGCATAGACTGACAACGGCTGCTCAACCTGCTCGTGACCTTCCTGCTGCGTCTGGAATAAGAATTTCCAGACAAACAGTATTCAAACGTCTAGCAGAGAGGGTCCTTTATGCCCGGCGACCAGTTGAGTGCCTCCCTTTGACTGTATCCAACAGAAAAGCCCGGTTGTTGTGGTGTCGAACACATCAGTCTTGGGCACAGCAAGAAGGGGGGGGGGGGAGTTCTTTTCAGTGATCATTCGAGATTTACCACACAGAGTGACACTCGTCGAATCTTCATCTGGAGAGAGCGAGGAGCTCGCTATCATCCCTCCTACGTAAAAGAAATCGACAGATTTGGTGGCAGAGAAATCCTTGTCTGGGGCGGCAGAATGTCGGGCAGTCGTACACCACTACACGTCTTCGATGCGGGTACTGTCAATGCACATCGCTATAGGAATGAGATCCTTGAAGCCTATGTGATGTTGTTCCGGGGTGCTTTTAGCCCAGACTTCATGTTTATGAACGATAACACGCGTCCACACAGAGCCCAGATCGTTGATGATTTTCTTGAGGAAGAGGATATTCGACGTACGGACTGGCTCTCGAGGTCTCCGGATTTCAATCCTATTGAACATGTTTGGTATGGTCTCGGAAGAGCAATTGCACAGCATAACCCCCCTTCTAATACCCTCCAAGAGTTAAAAGCCACGCTTTTGGAAGAATGGGCTTTGTTGCCACAAGCAATTATTGACACCCTCATAAACAGTATGAAAGCTCGTTGTGAAGCCTGTATAGCAGTGCACGGTAGCCACACTTCATATTAGACAAGTTTTTCCCGAGATAAATGCTTTATCTCTAATTCATAATGTAACACTTTTTGATATACCCTGTTTCTTAATTACTAATTAAAATCTTTTCCATGTTGTTATGTGTTTATGTTCTTTCTTCCATTGTAGTGTACCTCTGTGTCAAATTTCGTGTCTACACAGTGAATAGTTTTTCATTTTTCGCAGATTTTATGTTTGTGACCTTAATTCTGGACATGAGTGTATATACATAAAAGCATACAACATACATATAGAAAATAATGATATCAATAATAAACATTATTGATATCCATTTAAATTTGAATTTAAAGTCCATTCTATGTATTTTTTTTTTTCATTTTGTTAAATAAAGTTAAACCGTAAGAGATATAAAGAATTAAATCCTCATAAAACTACAAATTATAATTCATTTTATTAGATTAAATTTGTATTATGCACATCGAATTATAATTTTTATAAATATCTTCCGTTTAGTAAAATTATAAACATTTTACTTTTTATTGAATACATTTTTAAAGCAAATTTCTCACACTTTATATTTATTATTTTCAATACTGAAACGTGGTAAGGGTCATCAGCATTTTTCTCACGGAAGTTTCGTTTCGTTATCAGAGACAAGGAGTTAGGGATGACGAATATTTTCAGAGCGGTTATTACGTAACCAATATCAAAAAGTCACAAATACAAGTGATCAATACTTTTTAAAGAGGGGTGTGATTCAAATCCTTCATACGATCTTACTGATGATATTTCGATTACAGGTTTTGGATCACGATAGAAAGTAACAATCGATACGATATCACTGAAATTTGCCGGAGCGGTGACTTCACTGGAAAGTAACAATCGATACGATCTGTCCAATGGAAGCTCTCGAAAGAAATCTGTGATTGGATTGAAAAGTGAACGGACCGGTTATTGGAATTATCGTATCGTATCATTGAATTGCATATCACTGAAATTTATCGGAGCGGTGATTTCACCGGAAAGTGCGAAGTCACCGCTCCACTTTACGGGAGTGACCGATATTCGTATTTGATGATGCATTATTCCATACAAATCATTTTTAATTGCTCGTGACATGATTGACTTTGATTACATGTACTCTGTTTACTGCTGGCGCCATCTATTGGTAGAATATAGGACTAAAGTAAACATTTTAAAGAAATGACATATATTTTTAACTCATCTTTTCCAGAAAATGGTTCACTCTAATAAATAAATTAAATAAATAGTTTTGAGAAAAAAAAATTTAAGAAGTAAGCTGAAACAGATAAATTAATTCAATCACACGTTAATTAAATAAGTAAATTAAGTATTAATTACAATTAATAAATTTTATATTTAATATTAAGTAATAATTTTTAATTAATAATATGATTGAAATAACAGATATTTGGAACGCATATTTAAAAATAACAATAGCAATATTATTTGTTATTCAAAAAATCGTGGATTATGCATCTCTACAAGGAGTATCATTCTCACTCTCATAGTGATTTGATTACCATTTGGCGCACATTGTAAAATCGCCAAATCTTACATGCAAAGATAAAGTTTATAATATGGTAGCCCTTTTTAAGGCTTGAGCGGAAAAGACACCTTTAACCCTTTCTAGGGCCGTGGGAAGTATGCTTCCCACCAAATATATCAATCTTTGTATGAAATTATGTAGGTTGGTATAAGTTCTGACAAATTTTTTTAGTTAGTCAGAAACTTAGATGCTTCAGTTCTTTATCTCAGACAAAATGATGTGTCTTGATTTGTTACTTAATTATTAATTAACCAAATTAATTAATTCATTAAATTAAATTTATCTAATAAGCTAAATGAATCCCTTTTCTTATTTTAATTCCAAGCCTAAAAATATTTTAACATAATATGAATAGAAAAAATGGCCCGTTAAAGGGTTAAATGAGATAGGGGAAAATTTATTGAGCGCAAGTACCACACAAATGTTTATGGAAATGCTATCATTTACTAAAGCCAAATAGTTAACAATTAAAGCAACCCATTTCACCTTCTCTCTGTTGTGCGTTTTTTTTATAAATTCGTTAGTTTTTTTTCCCCTCATATTAGATTATAAAATTTTTTACTTCCTTTTTTTTCTGTAACTAATATTTGGATTTAAAAAAACTTGACAAGTATTTAAAACTAGCAAATTACATTTAAATGATGAAACATCTTCATTTTAGAAATTTTGAAGTAATAGTCTCTTTAAAAGTGGATACGCGTTATAATCAATGCATATTATGCATAACACGTTTGTGTTATGTATGATGTGTTAATGTATTTAGAATATTCCATTCATAGACTGTTTCGGAAAATTTAAGAACTTTCACAGTCTTATGATTTAATACGAAAAATTCATTTCTTGAAAAAATAAGATTTTAATTTTTTGTTTCTCTGTTGTTGTTGAAAATATGCTTTTTATTTTTGTTGGCATTAAATATTTCGAAAGCATGCCGAATGTTTCAGAAAAATCGCATCTATAAAAAAAAAGATTTAAGTAAACTTAAGGAACTACATATATATTTTTTAATCAGTCTGTACCAAAATGTAATGCTTTTATTGCGCATAACGCTAAAAAGAAACACATGGTTCTGACTTTCCTGTCTGTCCGTCCTCTTAAATAAAAAGTGTGCAATTCGAAATCTTGATAATAGTGTTCAGAAGCATTGACAGTAAACCGAACTGAGACAACGTGAGCAATTTCTTTCAACACTAAGACACATTTACTAGCTGGAAGTAATTTGATGATGACTTCACACCAGTGAAAAAAGGAGTTAAAAGTAGGTTAACCCACATGAATTTATGTCCGACGGAAATGCAGTTATCTTTATATCACACTAACATTTCGATTCTTATTGGACAAATCTCTTGTTCAATGGTTCAAGACAAAGATAAAAAGAAAAACAATTTTTTTTTTCAATTCAAGTAATTGTGAATTGTTGAAAAATACTGAAACTTGTATAGCTAAAACTAAACTTACTTTGAAAAAGGCAAGTAAAATTCTTATTATTTTACACGGATTTATTGCATTAATTTTTTTCTTATAAAAACATGATTTTTTAAAACTGTTTTTAAGAATGTTATACAAATATAAATTAATAATGAATGTTCATGATAGAAGTATTTATTCTATTTCAATATCAAAAACATAAAAATAATAATGAATATAAAATTCAGTTTAAGCTGACTTTCGAAGCAGTTATATATATATTGTTACGAATCTGTGAGGCGGCTTTCCAGCATAGTCGGTTCCATAGGAGGTCACAGAGCTTGGCGACCATTTGGCGCCAAAATAGATTATACCCGAAACATCGAGAATTTTCCCGAGCCGTCCAGTAGGAACCGAGTTATGCCTCGAACGTTCCTGATTGGTTGAGAGGCTTCTAGCCCCGCCTCCTGAGACCTATAAAAGGAAGCTGCCGGGCAGTCGGGAATTGGGTCGTAGTCGGAAGTGACAGAGAAGAGTGGTGGACCAGTGGAGTCGAAGGGTAGTCGGAATCGACGGTAAAGAACTGGCCTTCCAGAGATAAGCGGAGCAGCGACGGAGTGAAGCTAGTGCTGAACTAAGCTGTGTGCTACTGTCTGCAGTAGAGTCTGTTGTATGCTGCTGTTTATGCTGTTTTGTATGCTGCTGTGTATGCTGTTGTATGCTGCACGTCTCGGCTGAAGATAATCGTCTTCTGTGCTCTATATAGTTGTCGTCTTTGTGTTGTCCTGTGTGTCTTTGTGTAAATAAACGTCGTTGTTTTTATTTTCTACTGCCGCCTGGTGATTGAGCGTTCTTCACACCATATAACCCCCACTATCAAAACGAACCCCGGAAATTTCGTAACAATATATATATATATAGATAGATAGATAGATAGATATGTCGATTTTTTTATCGATTATAATAATTTTAATTGTCAGAAATAATAAGATTTTCCTCTTTCTGATTCTTTTGCACACTAAAGGAAGGAATATTGTAATTTCTATGCAAAAAAACAAAAACATATTTTTACCTTTTTAAGATGAAAAATATTGAATTGGATTTAATAATAGGAACTTATAAACAGAATTTATTTTTATTTGCTGTTTTTACTGCTACAGATTCAAGATATGATTTATCTTGTTTCATCTTATTTAGTAATATAGATCATTCTTGATGAACTGACTGTCATTAGATGTAGTCTCGCCTCTACGAAAGGAGAGCAGGGTGAGTGACCCCGTCTCAAAAAGGCTTTCCTCATCCAAAGTGGAAATGCCTTCCCGTGGTGCGAGACGTTATGGAGGTGGACACTCCGCCGACTTGTTTGGCTTAGCAGAGCCCTCTTAACTCCTAACTAAATTTCCACTGGATGCCAGTTGCGAGTTGCTAGGTTTCGAAAACCATAGCAGCGGTGTTGTTCTTGCTAATCAGACCGGGCGCCCTTTTTGGCACTTCTCCAACGTTCAAAGCCGGAGTAGGCTGTGAGGCTCGAATTTGCAACACCGTTGTGACTTGAAGCACCTAATTGCCAAACCTCTGGATCCCTCGCTTCCCTTTCTCAGTTCTGGGCTGGGAGGTGAAGTCAGTCTAGACTGTGTGTGCTGACGATAGTCGAGGAGTACGAATCCCCCGCGGACCAAACTCTTTGCTGTTGAATCTTAACCAGTTTAAGCAGTCTTCTCTGTAATGAGGAACTCGGGAAGGCTTTTTCTATCAAGTGACCATAGGGTCAAACTACTAAACCACATTAGTCAACCCTCTTCCATCACAAAAAATGAAGCTTGTTTCATAGACTCATAACTTGTAACTTCCTTTAAGTTGTTCCCAAGCATACTAATTGTAAAATTTTCCCTAATTACAAACATACATTTGTTCCAAATCACTCACGTCTGGATCATTATCAGGCCCTCGCAGGTTACCAAAAATTAAACACCCATAGCTTTTGTTATCTCCACCTGACAGTTCTTTTGTAAAGCTAATCTATTTCAACTTGCCAAATGTCATCTAGCACAAAATTAAATTTAAATTTAATGTTTTTCTTATTTTAATTTTGTTGTGACTTAATTTTCCTTTTTCGTGCGTATTAGCACCTCTAAGCAACAGCGTTGTTCAAGTGCCGCACCAAAAATACAAAAGCAATTTAAAATTCTTAAAAACTCAAAAACATTCATAAAATGCTTAAAAACACAAAAATAGTTTATAAAATTCCGCCCTACGGTAGCTCATATGCACGTAGCGTGGTGACTGGGCTAGTCGTAAAAACCGAGAAAGAGGAAGTCTGGCTTGCCTGCCCTTCAATGGCACCCATCTCACGCCAGTGTTGGGAATCACTGGGGTGACCCAGGCCCTTCGGCAGAATGGGAATGGCGGTGGAACAGATGGAGACTTTTAGAGTGGCCCTTCTAGCTCGGTACCTGTTGTGCTCCCTTGCTCTTAGAAGGGGAGACGTATGGTTCCACGGTCCTGGTTCACTTTGATCTCATCGAGAAATCCTCTGGGGGGAGACCCCTCGCCGTGCGCAAGTACGGTTAGGAGGTACCCCTGGATCGTGCAGGGACGGCACGTTGAGCCGGGTTAATCAGGAGAGGGCCCTGTTAGTTCGCCTCCGTAGACTCCAGGGACTTCACTTAGTAGAGAGTGTTTCTTCCGGCTTTGTGGGGTTCAGATGAACGGGCGGTTCTGGTTTCATCTACCGTTAAAAGAAGAACAAACCCTGTCGCCTTTACTCAATATGGCTACAAATAAGGAAAATTCGAATATGGCGCTGAGCGAATCTTGTTCTAGTTCTCTCTTCTATTCAGATGATAGCGATGTAAATGATAATATGAATAAAAACGAAATCTTAGTGGTAAATTCACCACTACGAAATGAACTTCAAACTTCGACGGAAGTTAAAGAAAACGCAAAGAATAGAAAACATACTTTAAGTTCTCGTTTTATCTCTGCTAAAGTTAGAAAAATTGTCGCAGCGGCAGAAACAACAAAACAAAAGAAACGCAAAAAGCGTTTGGCTAAAACAACGAAAGTGGCGAAACAACAACTAACCGAGAAACACTTAAACATCTTTGCAGAGGAAAGTTTGACGAAACCTCTCCCTAAAGATAATAACCCTGAAGATGATAATATAGAAAGTGAGGGCTTCATCCCAGGTACTCCTGAGTCCCAACAGGGTGTAATCAATAAAAACTTTGATAAGTCCCACTCCTCAACCATAAATGACCTGCTGATTTTCATAGCTAAGTATAAGCTAAAAGCTAAGGCTGCAGAAGAGCTTCTGGGAATCTTCTCCCGACTTGTCGAAAACTTTGACGTAACAGCTGTTACGAAACGACTCGAAACCATTGAGCGCAAAGTGGGCATCACTCCAACACCAACACCTCCAGCTCAACCCCTATGCCTCTACGGCTCAGCAGTGGTCGCAGGGTCGTCTGCCCACGCCCAACATTAAAGCACAAAAGACAAAGTTTCCAAACCCTCCTAGGCCTGTACCACCAAAACAACTTGTCCTTCCGCCTGCAAAAGTGCAAAAAGCTGCTGGCTCCACAGACTTTGTTGCCTTGCCCACAGTCCTTGTGGTTCCCAAAATGTCTGAACCTATGGAGGAGGAGGATGGAGCAAAACCAAACATAAAGGCTCTTTGGAGTCGAATATCCGCCCCAAAGCACTGGGGGTTAAAATAATTTCATGTAGGGAGGCAAGGACAAAAAACATTCTAATAATAGTTCCCACACAAGAAATGCCCACTAAGCTCTTGACGGCCATCAATGAGCACAATAACTTAAAATCCATCTGCGAGGCACGTCTTCCGCAAAAACGCAACCCACAAATCGTCATCTCTGATATAGATCATACTGACCAAGATAAAAATGCCGAAGAAGAAGAATTTGTTTCCAGGCTCAAAATTGACAACAACCTACCACCTGGTAACATTAGGGCCCTTTTCAGGAAACCAGGCAGGGGGACAAAATCACACTGGGTCCTGTCTGTTTCCCCTAACATCTTCAAGTCCCTCAAAACCGAAAAGAGACTTCATTTTGGCTTCGGTTCCAAAAAGTTCAAAGAGCATCTTGAACCGATTCGTTGCCAAAATTGCCTAAAGTTTCGCCACTCAAAGGGCAACTGCGATTCCCCAACAGCTTGTGGCAAGTGTATTGAAAACCACTCCACAAAAACTTGCCAGAAAACAAATAAAATTTGCCGTTTCTGTCGTGAGAGCAACCAAAAGCAAAAAACCTCTTACAGAACAGACCATGCAGCCACCTCCCTAAATTGTCCTTTATACCACAGGAATATAGCTAGACTGCATGCCTATGCCAATTATGAATAGTGCACCCCTTTTTAATCTTTTTGGTTGGTCACCAGGGCAATATCGGTCGTCCCTATAAAGCAACCAAGGAGTTGCCAAACCTCTTTCCCAACAATACCCCAGATATATATTGTGTGCAAGAACACTACATTCATGCTGGTTCCACATTTTTCTCCACAAAATGACGCACAATTTTCCACCCTGAAGGCAGTGTCCTAGTCACCATTCGTAACCCCAATATTGCTGTGATAACTAGGCACATCAATAAATATATTATCTGTTTCGATGTTAGTAAAGGTCTTGACACCTTCACCATCATTTCCTTCTACTTTCCACCATCCTGAAACAAAAACAATTTATTCCAGACCCTGAATGAATTAATTGACACTATCCGACCAAATCAGTGGTTCTTAGTGGGGGATGGCAACATTCAATCTGATCTGTGGGGTCCAGATAGAGATGACAATAAACGAAAGCGGGACTTTGGCGGCCCTATGATAGACTTTATCTTGCACCGAAACCTCCTCGTTTGGAATGACTCCACTGCAGGACCCACTTTCCAAACCAATAATGGTCGTAGCTGGATTGACGTCACGCTCTCTACGTCATCACCTTATGAGCGCAAAGAGGCGTGGCATTTAGAACGTAGCACGCTAAGCGACCACTCTTACATTCTCTTTTCCATTGCTGCTCAAACTCACTCGCCCCTGTGCAATCCCGCATCAACAAACGGAAACTCAAACTACTTGCAAAAACACTTAAGAGACACTATAAAACTCACCTTGAGGCAGTCCAAGACCTTAAATCAACTGACGAGGTAGAAAACTTCCTCACTTATCTCACTTCCTTAATGCTTAGGACTTGCTTCTCTTCTTCACCAACAAACTCAAAACCTCACGCAGTTCCCTGGTGGGACTCTGCAATCGAGACCCAACGTAAACTAACCAAAGCGCTTCGCTCTCGATATCAGAGATGCCAACACCCTGTGGAAAGAACTAAACGTTGAACGCTTTTCAAAAAAGAGGAAGCCAAGTACAAATGGATGATTGGCACAAAAAGCCGACAAGCCCTTGAAACTCTTTGTGTCGAGGTCACCAAACATAATCCTTTTGACCTCCTCTACAAAATCGCCAACGGCAAAATTCGGCCGCAGATGATTATTCAAAATGTTAAAAACCACTCGGGTAATTTAACCTCTACTTTACAAGATACTGTTCAGTTAATCCTTAGCATTCTCTTTCCAAAAGATCATCCGTCGGACGAAACTCCAACACAGAAATCAATCAGGGACACTAACGGTCAGTACAATTCTCCTACCTCCGACCCTGCTTTTACGTGCCAAGAAATCCGCCAAGTTTTGCATACACTCAAGTCAAAAAAGGCCCCTTGTCCGGATCGGCTATCATTGGAGATAATTAAAGTCTTATTTAAGCATAACCCAGGCATCATCGAATTGCTGTTCAACACTTGCCTTAGGCTGGGGCACTTTCCTACCTCCTGGAAGGCAGCTAAGGTTGTTCTTATAGCAAAACCAGGCAAAAACCCAAATCTGGCAAACTCATACAGACCTATTTGCTTGCTTTCAATCTTTGGCAAAATTCTTGACAAACTCATAACGCAGAGAGTCACTTACCTCCTGCATCAAAAACATCTGCTGCACCAAAATCAGCACGCATTTAGAATCGGTCGCTCTTGTGAGACAGCTCACTTTCAACTATGGTAAACCATCCAAAATGCCCACCGACACAAAGGTAAGGTCTGCATCTTGTCAGTGGATGTTAATGGCGCTTTTGAGAATGTCTGGAGAGAAAGCATTTTGCACCAGCTGACCCTTGCGGGTTATCCGCAAAATCTTTTTCATCTCATCAAGGATTACTTTCGTCAACGTCACGGTACATTAGAAATGCAGCGAAATTCCTGATCCTTTCAAATTGAAAGAGGTGTTCCACAGGGTTCTTGTAGTGGGCCGGTCTTTTGGAACGTTGTAGTTGACACCGCCCTTAATCTTCCACTTCCGTCTGGCTGTTTTTTTCAAGCCTACGCCGATGACCTTGTGGTTGTCAATGGGGATATTAGTAAAACTGAAATTGAATCTAAAGGGGCTGATATCTTGCGCATTCTTACCCAATGGGGTAAAACACACAAGCTTACCTTTGGAATTGACGAAATGGTTTTAATGCCAATAACCTTTGGTAACAGACTAAACTTAGCTGACCCTCCGCGCATCTCATTTCAGAATTCTATAATTAAAGTTACCTCATCCTTCCGATACCTCGGTGTCATCTGGGATTGTAAATTGACTTTTACCTAGCACGTTTGGCAGGTCCGAGGCAAAAGTGACCTCCTGATGTATAATTTAAACTCGGTCGCTAATAAGTTCTTTTCGAGACACTACCATCTTCTAAGACGGGTTTATTCAGGAGCCTTTGAACCCTATGTCCTTTCCGGCTATGGGGCTTGGGGTCACCGGCTGAAATTCAAACAAATTGAAAGAACCTTTGAAATCATTCAAAGGAGACCCCTTGTTAAAATCTTAAAAGCATATCGTACAACCAGTACGCATGCCCTTCAAGTTCTCGCAGGCATCTTGCCTCTGCACTTAAGAGCCAAGGAACTTTACGCTAACTTTCTCCTCAAAGTACAAAAGCTTCCGATTAAAATTAATGACACCGTCTTCGACCCACACTTGTACGAACCAACTGTAAACCCTTTCGACCAACACCCTTGTGTGTGCGTTACTTTTCCTTTCCGGCAATCTCCACCTTCAGGCGATGAAGTCGAAATTTTTACTGACGGGTTCCAAAATTGGCAACCGAGTAGGATCAGCAATTGCCTGTTACTTCTACGGTAAACTTATCTGGGTCAATTCCCATCGACTAGAGGATCATGTAACAGTATTCCAAGCTGAAGCCTATGCTTTCTTCATGGCCCTGGAATATATTGATAATATGAACTCCTAGAGAAAGGCTTCAATCTTTTCTGACTAGCTTTCGCTTCTCTCATCTCTTGCTTCACCAAACCGCAAAAGTTGGATTCTGAAGCAACTCGCGGATAAAATTCAAACCGTTTATAGCCACCGCAGACTTTCATTCTTTTGGGTGAAAGCTCACGTCGGCGTGGTAGTTAATGAAGAAGCAGACAAACATGCCAAACTTGGCACAGGCAAACACATAATTGACTCACCTGTCCCCAGGTCTCACAACACTTTGAAAGCAGATATCCGGCGAAACATAATCGCTGAATGGCAATGTGAATGGGCATCTACCACCAAAGGTCCTCAGACCCATCAATATTGCCCAACAGTCTCCACCAAGAGGAAATCTTATCATCCATTCATTATACAATTCCTCTCTGGACATGGAAGATTTCCATCCTACTTTCAAAAATTCGGCATCACTGACAATCCACTCTGTGATTGTGGTGAAGTCGGCACCACGGACCATTATGTTTTTGAGTGCATTTACAAGCAATCTTTCAGACTTAAAAATACTCCAACAAGAGATCAATTCTTACTAGTTCCTTCAAACATCCACATTATCCACCAGATTATCTCGTGGGTTAATGATTTCATTCTTCGGCTCTAATTAGCCGCCACTGTTTGCCCTGCCAAACGGATGGGTTGGGTGTTTCCCTTGGTTAAGACCCATGTGGGTAGCTATTTGTAGATAATTCTCGGGTTCCACCACTTCACCAACATTGTGCTTCGTGCACGGTATTGGGGTGGTAACTCCGTACCTTAATGCCATTAGATGTAGTAGATCACATATGGTCTTATTTTATATATATATTAACATATATATATATTTCAAATTCAGAAGAAACGAATGTTTTCATAAATTTCTTTTAGTATATGACGTAAATTATAAAATAAATTTTAAATAATGAAAGGACGAAATAGACAATCTTATAAATTTTATTTTACGCTATGTACTTTATCATAGTCGGCATTCTTAAGATTTATTAAAATAATTACGTTAATTTATAGAGGGAACAGTGTAAAAATTACAATCTAATTGAAACAAGATATTTAACTAAACTATATTTCTACCTGAATTATCCACTAAATAAAGAAATCTCAAGAAGCAAAAGATTTTTGGCCGATCATTGACCAAATATCACCCCACAGAACGTGCGAGATCGGACCCCGGTAAGAACGGCGGGCGTTGATCACCGCGGCTTGTTTCCGAAAAATTTGCTGATCGTTTCCCGACGTGTATTATTACGGCCGACTTTATACGGTTGTATGACAATTGCGTACAGTAAGTACACTTTGCGTACCAGTCATAAAACTGTCAATCAATAGTCTTGTTTACAATGCGGTTGTGTTACTGATAAGGGTCAGTTCTAGAAGAGGTTACAACATTTTAAACGTTATATAAAAGTGTTATATTTGGCAAGAGTTATCATGATGTTTGACACAATTTCGATAACGACACGTTCCTTAATACAATTTCATGCGTTTTAATACTATATGAATAATTTCTACTTTGCTTTTTATGAAAGATGGATTGCTTTTCAATGTATTTATTCAAAAAATGTATGATAAAAATCATTGAAGAATGATATTTCTTCTCATATAAATAGTGTATCCACTTCGAAATAATAATCATTTCTTTTAGATTTTAGATATAAAGGCTTTACTTTGCATAAATATAACGTTTTGCATTAAACGAAAGAGTTTGCGTTTCAGTTTTTGCTTTATTTCTTCTTGCTTCGTTTATTTAATTCAATATTTTCGAACATTAAAATATATGTTATTTAAATATAGTCACTTAAAAAAAGTTGTTTTTTAAATTTAAAATACAATTAAGTGAGGTTAGTGGTATTGGAATAATTTGTAAGGAGGGAAAAGCAATTCTTGAAATGCCGTAAGCAAGAAAAGCTTCCAACTACGGATGTTCACTTTCAATGCTATGTGAGTTTTTTTTTTTTTTTTTTTAATCAGTTTCCAGAGTAGAACGCCATTACAAATTTAAACTTTTCTATTTATCATCGTAGATTTAATTTAAATGTTGTTACATTTTTTTTTTAATCTGTACTCTGATAAAGATAAATTATTTGTTCATTATATGACTGCATTTTGTATATGAAATATTGTAAGTATACGGTGCATAAAATAAACAGCTTACTAAATCAGAAGTATATTAATATTTTGCTAACTGATCATTTGTATCTGGGATAATTTGTAAGAGATATTAGTTGAATTCGAATATAATTTCCTTCTAGTTGCACTTTTATTAAACCAAAATCCAAATCTACTGTTAAAAAATAAAATAGAATTAAGAAAAACGATTTTTACATTTATATATGTAATATATGTTCTTCAGGAACTTTAATTTTATTGAAGATTGTTCTTATATGTACAATAAATCATTAAAAATAGTGTTTAATGAAGTCCTGGTAATACACTCTTCAACAATATACATCTACGCCTTTATTGAAAAGTTTACTGATTAGCTATGCGTTTTTTTCCATATTTTAAACAATGTAATTATTTCTAATTTCAGAAGAATTCATGGCCATTTTAAGCGTTCCAGGGGCTCTGAGATATTGCAAATCTCAAAGCCCCCTTTTCTCTCCAAATGTTTTTTTATTGATTTTAATTTAATTTTTATTTAGCAATTTTAATAGTCAGTTTTGAAAATTGAAGTCGCAAGTCCCTTTCTAAAAAGTCCATTTCAGTATTGTACAAATAAAAAAAGTGCACAGTCAAAACGTAAAATTAATTTTAAGCAAAATATCGAAAACAAAAGGCAACTTTCTATAACACTTTAAACAATATTGTAAAAGGAGGGAATATATTTTTTTAAACTGTAAAGCTCCAAATTTTTTAGAATTATAAAATAGCATAACGAATAACTTGTAAATGGTAATTAGGAATATTACTAGAATAAAGTTCCAAAATTAATTTAATCAATACTTGAATATGACTTGAATAAATTTGACTGCAGGGCCCCTCTGTGATTAATGAAAGTATAAAAATAAATACCTTTCTACAACTACTAAAAATTATTAAGAGCTGAAGGTATTTTTCTTTGTTGCTTTTTTTAACTTATCACTCTTTGTTGAGATTTGTCATTTAATCAGACTAGTGATATTTAAACACTTCTTCATCCAACTAGAATATTATATTAACTTCTCCGCATATGCATTTTGCGATTAATATTTATCATAAGTATTCTTTATAAGCTTCTTATGCATTCGGCTTTCAAAATTTACATCATCAATGGAAAACTAAGAGAATACAGCGCTTCAAAATTATCTAAATTTGTAACAATGTCACAAAAGATAAAAGAAATCACACTGAGAATATTTTAAAATAATATTCAATACACTGCAATATTATAAAAATCAAATAAATAGTAAATGCGGGATAAGTTTACAAATAGTGAAAAATGCTTTCTTTCGTATTATTATTCCATTTCCAGTTGTAATGTTCCATTTAAATATCCTGAGTTTTATTTTTAATTCATAAAATAAAATAAAGACTGTTTTAGGAACTTAAATAACAAACTACCTGATAACAGACGCGCGCACACACACACACAAAGGTGAGGGGAGGGATGGAAAAAATTTACTTTTAACACGGAAGCATATACTTTTAAGCATAATTTTTCATTTAAAATTATTCAAAAATTAAAGTGTGGAATATTCAGACTTTAATCTAAAAGTTTTAATTAAGAAAATAAGATTTTCTTCCAAGAATGAAAGTAAATGTATATAGATGCGATTATCAGTCTATTTAAAATATAGACCATTGCACGTAGAGATACTAAATTTAACACATGTATATTTGGGAGAAAGAAATGTGCAATTCAGTACATTTAAAAATATTGTTCAGTCAGTGCATGACAATTCCATTAATGGCGAAGCAGGAGTTGACACTTTCATAGGTTTTATTTTCACACATATATGGACACGGACATTTCTAAGCTACCACACAAACACATCACAACACAAAGGACGAGAGAGAGAGTATGTACATGTCGCCGCATCGGCGTCTCGAATACATCTGGTTGGGGAACAGAATTTCCCCTTTTCTTCACCGGAGAGAGTCAAAACTCTAACAAATACTAATACAAAAAATAATGTTATCTGTAAAGTAAATTATCTTAAAATTTTTAAAAAATCACTAATTTCATTGGTTTATCAGTTTTTACGCATTTTTATTCTATAAAAAGAATAGAGATCTTAGATAGCATGTATGTTTTATAGTCAAGATCTTTCGTTTATATTTATGTATGAAAAAGTTTTCATATATACGAGAATACTATCGTTTTAAATGTAAGTTAAATATATTTATAACTATATCAGGCTTGTTAAGTTATTTATTTCATGTGTATATGAATTATTTATTTGATTACCAGATTTATCAAAAGCTTTCAACAGATTTAATTTCAAATAGTAGGAAATTTATCAACTATTAAATTTTCTTATTGACTTGTGTGTTATTCATTAGCTGAAATACACATTTAAATGATCGAGTTATCTGAAAACAATTGGAATCGTTTGTAATGGTAACAGTTTTCAAGTGTAATTGTTTAGAATGGAATTTCTTTTTTAAATTTTCTTTTGAAGTTTATTGATTTTCATTTGAGAACTACATTTAGTATCCAAAGTATATATTTGCCAAATTTGATAGGCAGACGGCCTGGTGTGTACAGAGCCAGTATATGCACATAGAGACAAAAGTTTTTTCCTTGTGTTTATCAAAATTTAGTTAAAATACCAATGCATTTTCTCGCCAAATATTATTGCTAACAGATAACATATGTTTTAGCAAACCTAGACTAATCACTCCTTACCCCCTTTTTTTTAAAGAGCTGATTTATTGGCCTTTTATGACTCGTACGCATTTGTCCCACTACCACTTTACACCAAGCATTTTGCGATGTGAATTAATGATGGGGGACCCAATACCAATCATTTCCCGATGTATTTTATCAATCGGCGGCACAAGGCCGGCCATCTGGGGGGGGGGATGTAGCGGATGCTGTGCACCGGAATCGGAACTTTTGCGCTCGGTAAATCATTCCCTACCCCTGTTGCTGTCATAGGTTTACTGGGATTTGGACCTTTGGCAAGAAAACTTGGCGCGGGTGACGGTTTTTAGTTTTCCGTAGCTGCATTTCCGGTCGGGCTTATTGGTAATAATGGAATGGCGATAATTTTTGTAAAAATTTTATTTGATCTTTCATTTATGAGATCTTGTACATACATTTATCTTATTATTATTAATAAGAGCCTTGTTCATTGCTCCGAAAAATTAATATATATGAATTTTCCCAGAAAATTAATCTACATATTTTTATCACTCAAAATTTAATAAAATAATTAAATAAAACGCCAAAAGGATGCACTGCCTTGAATGGTTCCTGAGAGGAGAGATCTAAGTGCTAAGTGTAAATATATTCATGTCTCAAAACAATTTGTTAAATAAGATTCAAAGGTTAATGTAAAAGGATAAACATGTTACAGGATTACAAAGGGTAATTGAAAGGACCTATGAAAAAATTTAAAATTCTTAATTCATCGGAGCTTTTATTGACTCCAGTAACATAAATTGTAATTGTTTAGTTCATTTAGACCATTTTGTTAGTAGATGCGTGCCCCTGATTAAAATTGACTGATGGGCGCTGATTACAGTGACTATCCAATAGATATATAAACCCTGTTTACCTTAAATTTAATTGTTTGATTTAATTAATAATATAGATATTGTAAAAGTTCATAGAAATCTTTTCCTCCATTTACTTTTTAGAAAATATATTTCAAATTTGTTCGCTTCATACAGACACTAGCTGAAATTTACACTTTTATATATTTAATTTACAATAATATTCGATTTATGTTTTTAATTTGAACTTCTTTCAATGTGATGGTAACAGGTGGATAACAGCTAATTTTTTCCCATTGACGTGCTCATGCAGATTAAATTTTATTTTTATTTTGTGCGAAGTACATTGTTGAAAAATATGGTTAAAATGTTTCTTTAAAAACACGTTAAAAATCGAAACTTAATTTGTAGATTAAAGAATTGGTATCATTAAAAAGATAATTTTTTTAGCTTTATCTTGATGCAAAAATCAATTTTGTGTTTTAATATTTTCGGAAGTTATAGCGTTGTAATTTTTAGAAAGTGTATCCATTTTTAAATCTTGTTACTCATTAATGTAACAAATTATTGTATGTATAAGGGTCAATGTCAGTGAAATGAATTAATATTAGATAAGTATATTATCTGTAATGCTCATAAACAATGCTGATTGAGAAAGTTTTCGTATTAGTTGAAATTTAAACACTTTCGCTTTTCAAAATCCCATTTTTTGTTGAGATTACTGAAAATTAAAAAAGATGCATTGCGCAAAAAGCGGAATAGTATACGGTTTTAAGAACAATAGTAAATGTTACATGTCCAATAGAATTTGAAGTTAAATATGCTCTTGTGAGTAAGCGATCAATGACAAGTTAAGTAAACTTTAGCAACCATAAATCTGAATTATAAAACTAAGTTGGCCATTGCTTTCATAAAAACTTTTAAAAAAATGCTTTTTAATGTGTATTAGCATTTGTGTAACAATATATTTTGCAACTATTTTTCTTCAATTCATGGTTATATAGGAGTAATTATAATTTCTATTTTGAAAAAAGCAACATTACTACCAAGTTATTCAATGAATCTCTCAAAACTTTTTTTTTTAATTTTAATTACATACAAATGAACAAAAAATGCTGTTAAGCTTTCAGAAATGCGGAACAGTCTTGACTATGCTGAATGTCAGAGAGATAAATGTTTGCAGTTAGTTTATTTTTTTATTTCTTTATTTATTTTTGTTAAATGTAAGTGACCATATTATGCATATTGTGAATGCATATTAAAAAAAGAATTATTTAGAAATTATATTCATTTTTTTTAAAATTCACCTTTTTATTATTTTCATATTATTTTTTTATGTATAAGTAAAAATTATAACAATTCCTAGATGAATATTCAGTCTGAAATATTCCAGAACTTTAATACGAAATAACGAAATATACAAAAATTCAATTTAATTTTGTTCGTTTCTTTCTCAATTAAACCTATTTAATATTTTTTGAATAAATAATTTACTTATAAAATTCGAAAAAAAATTAGGGACAATTTAATTAAAATTCGCTGTTAGTACTAAAACTATTGAGAGAAAGGATTGAGCCATTCTTTTGTGATGAATCCGAGGTCTTACAATTTCATAGGCACATAGATGTTGGCCGATTCTCCTGGATTGAAAAATTAATAAAAGCAATTATTGATAAAAATAAAATCGTGTCAAACGAAATACTATAAACATTGAATTACTCCTTCTAAATTACAGAATTCGGAAATGTTAATTAACAGAATTATAGAGAGCAAGTAAATGTCCCAAAATCGAAGTGCTTCAATAATTAATCAGTGATGAGTTCTATGTTCTAAGAGTCCTTCTAACATTCACGCGGGCCTCAGTATGATTTTCTGTGCAAGTAGAGAAAATCTAAAATATCCAACTCAAACAGTATTTTTTCCAAACAAGTTTGGGTGACTCATTAACCCCACCCAAACCCCTCTCGTGATGTACAAAGACAGTGACCTCTTCAGAGAGTAAGGGAAAGTTTAATTGGTTAATCGTTTTATTGGGGGTGGTTGATGGGTCAGTTGACGGCACAGTTTGGCGTACATTGTAAAATCGCCAAATCTTACATGCAAAGATAAAGTTTATAATGTGGTAGTCTTTCTTGACACTTGAGCGGAAAGGGGGAAATTTATCGAGCGCAAGTGACATAGAAGCTGTGCACCGGGGCCCCGCGATTGTGGGGGGTGATCAAGATTTAAAATAATGTTCTGAACAATTATAGAGTTTACACATACTAAAAATATAAAAGTTTGTTTTCACGTGGCTAGTTGAGCTTCGAACCGTTATTAGGCAACGATCACAGCGATACCTATGGAAAAGAGAGAGAAGTTCATTTTAGAATAAGAAAATCCTCTTCAAACATGTTAAGACAGAATGGCGCGACTTTTGGGTGTAAGCGGTGTCCAGAATTCGAGGATGAGGATGGGTTCAAATAAACTTGTAAATCATTAGCTATCTACTTCTTTCTACATCTAATGTAATACTTGTATGTTTGTATGTGTTATTATATTAAGTTGTTCAAACAAAAAGTAAAACAAAGATAAATTAAACTATCAACTCCCAAGAATGCACACTGTATTACTTCTTTACCGGCCACGACCGGAATGAAAAGAATTAAGTGAAGAAGTTTAAATGGAGCAGCGACTGATATACCAATTTTAGAATATTTATTATAGTCTAGTGCTAGTATATATTAATTAATATATACTAGAATAATTATTAATTTAAAAAGTATTATTAAAAAATATTATTAATTTAAGGTAAGTAGATTTACAGTCACTTACCTTATCTGTAATAGCGTTTAGTATGTAAATAGTAATTTGATAATTCATTCTATAAACTGCTTAATACTGTTAGATATAACCATGTCCAAGCAAAGGAAATATCCCTCTGGGTATCAAACAAGAAAATTATCAGAAAGGAAAAAAGAAAAAAAGCTAAATTTCAAAAAATCACGAGTAAGTTTTTTTTTTTTTTTTTTTGCTACGAAATAATTTTGGGAATGATATTGCTTCGACTTCAGAAGTTACAATTCAAACTTCAAATGGGGAAGAAAGTTCTACGCTAAGTACGCAGTCTTGCAATAGAAATGTTGAAACGGTGAAATTTGTTGACGAACCATGTGTATATAAAAATAAGACCGAAGCAGAAAATAATGAAGAAAATGACAATAATAAATATATCAAGAAAGTATAAAAAATCCTGGTTTATCATCAAGTATTATGACTGATAAATTTAAAATGTTTTGTGTTAAAATCGGACCTATACAACACAAGGAGTTTTTGTTAAAAGTGCTGAAGTTAGATTATTTTCCACTACGTACTACTTTTAAAAAATTCCAATTTATGAAACCCAACTTCGCAGCTGGTTAATTTATTCAAAAACACAAGACTTCGTATTTTGTTTTTGTTGTGTATTGCTTTCCAAAAGAAGAGGAAATGATAATTATTATAATCACCAGTCATTATAGGTGGCTATAACAATTAGAGAAAGCTGTCAAATATAATCATAGATCATGAGCATTGAAGTTGTCATTTTAATTCGTTTAGTGCTTGGAAAGAATTACTAAAACGACTAAATTTACGTTCAACTATTGATAAAACAAATCAAGTTAATATAAGTAAGAAACGGCACGACTCAAATTACTATTTCAAAGAATTGTAGATGTGATTCTATTTTTAGCGTGTAATAATCTTCCACTTCGAGGAATGATGGAAATTTTTTAAGTTTAATCGAATTATTAATTAATTATTAAATACTACCTTGCAATAATAAATCATATAAACAAAATAATAAATACGAAAAATAGAATTGTACATCATTTAGCACATAGGTCACAAGAACAGTCGGCCACAACAAATCCTGTCGATACTGCTACGTTTAGTGGTGGCGGGGTGGTCGGCTGTACGCAAGAAGAAGGTCACAAGAACAAATTATTTCATCTTTAGGAAATGAAGACCTTAATAAAATTAAACTCGATATAAAAACAGCCACATACTATAGTATCCAAATGGGTTATACTCCTGATATTTCCCATAAGGAACAATCATTATTAGGCATGTAAATTTGGAAGAGAAAAGGTTAACTATAAATGAGGTTTATTGAAGTAACTGCTGTAACTGGAGAGGGACAAATAGGGATTGCAATACCGGACCAAAAGTTCAATACCGGTATTCGGTATTTTTTAAATCTTAATACCGGGATACCGGTTTTAATACCGGTATTAGAAATTTTAGAAAAAGAAAGAAAGCACAGGTGTTTCTTTATTTTATTTGCCAGTTTTATTAGAGAGTGTAAATATCACAAAAAATAATTTGTAACATAAATTATAACAGTATATAATCGCAAAAAAAGTAAAGAAACATCTTATTTATTTAAATCACAAAAAAGTGTAAATATCACTATTCAGTTTGTGGTACTATTACAAATTTTTGAAATGTGATCTAAAAAAAACATAATGCGTCTATTGTACTGTCATTAAGCCTGAAAAGTAATTTTGTGTAAAAATGACCAGCTGTCGAAAAAGCTCTTTCGGCATCTACGCTAGTTGGTGGTACTGTTAGCAATGCGCAATATACTTTTTCCAAGTATTTACCTCTAAATCCCTCATCTTCAAATACAGTAGACTCCCAATTACCTGCCCCTGCCGCACGAAGTGTTTTTTTTTTTTTTTTTTTTTTGCTTCCAAGCAGAGAGAAAATGCTTCCAAAAAGAAGCAAACACAAATGACTGATTTCTTCAAAAAGGTGCAGTTTTACAGTTAAGCTTTTGTAATTACATAATACATTACAGAATTAAAACAGTACATATGTATTAATTTTCTGTGTATCCTTGACGCCTCTCGTAAGTACAAAGCACTTTTCTGTTTTCATTAACAAAATGCATTTTAGGTTCGTTTTGAGTGATATACTAAAATATTAAGCGTTAGTTAAACATTTCTTGCTGTTTATTTTACGTTTTATTGTACATAAAACGATTTTTCAAAGTTGGAATGACTTTTTTCTCTTTTGCTATACCCGTTTTTAGCTTTTTTCGGATTATCCGCGATTTTTGTTATCCGCGGCGGCCGCGCCACCCAATTCCGCGGATAATCGGGAGTGTACTGTAAATCGATTTCTCGTTGGATGGTTTTGGATATAGCTGATTTCTGTATTGTATTTTGGTTCGTTGAAATTTTTTTATTTATCGCTAATTCTAATTTTTGTTCAAGAGACAATTCTTTTTCACTATCGACAGTAGTGACATCATAATCTTCGATAATTGAACCGAATTCTTCTGAATGTGGATAGGGTTGTGGGTAAAAAATTTTAAGAAAATTTACTCTAAACTTGATCAGATTTGAATTGGTTATTTCCTTTTCTTCTTTTAGATTTTCATTTTTAAAATCATTATAATTATGTAAATACCGTAAGACATTTTCTATTTCGGTATGCCTTTCTTCTGTGCGATTTTTTAATGTAATGTATAATTCTTCAGATAGTGATGTGTACTGTTCTTTCAGTGACTGCAACATAAAATTTATTGTTGCATTAGCTGTTAATAAATTAGAATCTCTCCGACACAATGCCTCAATAGTCAGTTTTATTGGAAGTGGAGCTGATATAGTTCTGGATATTAAGTCGAATTCATTATCTGAAATATTAATTTACAGGTTTAAGTCGATTATTGCTTTCTGGATTGGACCTCAGTTTCAAAAATCGTTCCATCATTAGGAGTAAACTATTCCAACGTGTTTTAGGATCTAATATTAACATATATTCTGTTTTATTTTCAGTTAGTATATATTTTAGTAAAATATCCTTTTTATAGGGGAACGTTTAAATATCTTAACAATTTTTCGAACTTTATAAATTATAGGAAGCAATTCTTGATAGGTTAATATTTCATCCTCATTCGCAATATCTTCTTCAACAATTACATTGCCATTATCTTCATTGTCAATATCATTCTCTCTTACTCTTTTCAAAATTGGAATCCGAAATTTCTATATCCACAGTATTTGGATTCTTCTGTCCTTTATTTTTTTGGTATAATACATCTATTACTCCTAATTGAATTCCATGTGCATAGCACAACTGCCGATTTGCACCAAACAACTTTCCAACTTTTTTCATAATTGTTGCTCCATCAGTCGTTAAGGATACAATATTTTCAGGATTTCAGGGATAATCCATGTTTCGCTAATTTAGATTAACCAATTAATTAAACCGTTAATTATCTAATTAATTTCGCCCGTTATGGAGACATAAAAACAAAAACGCATACTATAATAAAAGCGCGATAAACGCGATACCTGAACATATAGTGGAGAAATTTTAAAAATTTCTAGTAAATACCGAAAAACCGGTATTTAAACTTGTGAATACCGGTATTACAAAATTGTACAAATGGCTCAAAATACCGGTATTCGGTATCCCGGTATTGCAATCCCTAAGGACAAAATTCTATTGGAAAGATTTAGAGAGCTTGATTTAGATATTATAAATTGTAGAGAGCAAGCATACGACAGCGATAGAAACATGAAAGGGAAATGTAAAGGTGTACAATCTAAAATACTTTCTCTAAGTCCACATGCAATTTGTGTGTCTTGCCTATCACACTCCTTTAATTCATTAATTTTTAATGCCGCTTCCAGCAGTATTTATCGTAAAAATATTTTTGGGATATTGCAACGCTTATATTGCTTATTTTCTGCATCTACAAAAAGATTGGAAATTTTACAGAAACATTTAAACATTACTCTTAAACCATTACGTGACACACGTTGGGAAGCAAAAATAGATTCGGTTAAAGCAGAGTATGCACAGTTTAAACAAACTTGTAATGACCTAGAAGAATTTATTGATCTGAGTAATGATAATACAGCGGTATGCGAAGCTAAATGGATGCAATACAAGAAATGCAATTTATTTTATGTTTAATTGTATGTTTTTCAATAGTGTCCAAAATTAGCACTATCAATAAACTATTTCAAGCAAAAGCAATTGTTCTTGACTCGGCTTTCAATTTAGTCAGTAATGGTTTAGTTCAGTAAAATTAAAACTGAAATCCAAAATTTAAGAACAAAATGTAACATATTTTTAGACGAAGCAAAAGCGCTAATACGTAATTTGAACATTTTCCTGAAAAACAAATTTGAAAAAGGGAAAGATTATATTCTGAATTAGCAGGAGACGAAGTTATAAAAAACCCAGAAGAGGAATTTCGGTGTTATTTTTTTAACACTGTAATTGAAACTGTTATTGTACAAATAGAAGATAGATTTAAAATTATGCCAATTATTATTTCTGATTTCGAATTAATCACTGACATAAAAACTTTAGAAAAACATGAATTAGAGAAATGTTCCAACCACATTGTAAAGTTTTATAACAAAGATGTAGATGAAAATCTATTCCAGGAAATTTGTATTGTAGGGGATTTTATTTTGAATGAAAGAGATGTAAATAACGCATAAGACATATTGGAATACATACTAAATAATAATTGTAATAAATTATTTCTTAATGTATTAACTGTGTTAAAACTTTTCTTTACGTTGCCTGTTACTATAGCAAGTGCTGAACGCTCTTTTAGCAAATTAAAATTAAGAAAGAATTATCTTCGGTCAAACATGTGTTCAGAACGCTTAAATGCACTTGCTATATTAAGCATCAAAAAAGAAATTTCAAAAAATTGTAATTTTTTTTAAGTAATTGATGTACTAGCAAAAACAAAATAACGCATTAAATAAACATGCATTAATAATAGTACATGTTCGGGTTTGTAATTTTTTTTTTTTGGCTGCACACAAAAACAAAAACAAAAACAAAAAATTGGGCTCCAAGTGGTTTTTTGCACCCAGGCCCCTTCATAGAGAAGGCTGGCTCTGCGGTGATCCGATACCAATCATTTCCCCATGTATTTTTTGAAAGGGCGATCAATACCAATCCTTTCCAGATGTATTTTATCAATGGGTGACCCGATAACAACCATCCCCCCCCCCACGCATTTTTTCTCAATGGGTAACCAATGCCAAATATTAGGCGATTAATTACAGAACACTTGCCGATGTCATATTAAAATATTGATTTTTCAGTTTTCTTAAACTCCATAAACTAGTGTCACACTATTTCAGATTATCATTTCTAACTATATTTATCCTTTTCCTCCCTTTATTTTTTGGGGATTGGAAGAATTACTGTGCGAAACAATTCGTCTATAATAACCTTCGCTAAAAATAATTTACAAAGTATAATAATAATTTATTTCCAATTTTTGACTGAATTTTCTGCAATGTCATACACCCAGTCTAAGAATTTCAAGAATCATGCTTTCACAAATTGTGCTTTCAATTATAAACACAATTTATTTACACTTTATTTACAATATTTCTTAATTATTTGAAGTATCTGCGCTCCGTTGAACTACTTGTGTTCGATGAGTTCTGCCTCTTTCTCTGTCTTTTGCATATACAGACCATGTTTTAAGGGCTACTTCTATTTCATGCTGGGTTACATTTTCGATTTTTTTTCTTCTTGCAGATGCTGAAATGTATATTAAAGAAAATTAAACAAAAGAAAATATTATCATGTTTAATAAAAGTTTAATAAAGTGCATATTTTTTTACTATAACCAGAGCAGTGCAATTTTTTCTGCACTGCAAGAATTGAAAAATTAATTAAAATTACAGCAATTGAAAAAAAAATATATAATGATTATGTAACCTTTTCACAAGAATTCAGAGAAACTATGTACAAAAGCTATAATTTGAGTAATAATATATATGCTGTGGTAAAGCAAAGTATTTTTACGAATGTGCATGGTGCAAATGATATCAAAAATATAACATACCTGATATCGTTTGAATTATGTTCTGGAAGTTCTGGAATGCTAACTTTATGCCCCCAGTTCCTTTCCAGTTGTATCTCAAGTTCAGTTTGTTGATCATCACTGTTTGGAGTATTATTCTCACTAAACTGTTATATGTATGAGTACCAAACGAGCCAAATATGCGCTCTAAATAAAAAAAATATTGATTAGACATTTTAACAAACTGAACAGTTAATTGACAGTAAATAATTACTAGGGATACAAAATTACGAGAAAAATATCCTTTATTTCAAAATTATTTAGAAAGAAGAAATTCTTCAGTTTTAAAATTTTATTTAAGAAGGAAAATACTTTCTTTTTTTACTGACTTATTCTTCTGCAGATTCCCAGTTTAAAGATGCTTATCATTTTCTCAATTTTAAAATGTGCTGCAGGTATATTACTTTTCCTCCAACTCTAACCAAATTTCTCCTGGTCGTTTATTATACAAAACTAAGCATATGTTTTTTAAATTAAAAGTTTTAAAAAGTTGCCGACTAATAACTTAAACATTATAGTGCAAAATTGGTGAAATTTATATGGAATTTAGAATATTTTTTTTCATGGCTTTAAAATGAATGTATATAAAAGGCAATGCATCTTTTTGTTTATCCATATAAGAGAAAATTACAGTTTAAAATTTATACAGAATCAAGGGCAAAACACATTCATCAGGAATAGCAGAACTGGATCCAACTTTTGTAATACTATGAATCATGGAATGAAGCTCTGCCTGATTTTCCTTTATTTCTTCCAATATTCTGAGCACCTTTCTCTGGAATGCTATATAAAAAGTTAAATTTTTAAACATTTTAAACTTTCAATTACTTTTTCTACTCATTTCTTGTAAATTTTGCAGGAGTTAACCAAAGAAAAAAATCATGCATGATATCTCACACTTCCCAAACTATGTCTTTTATTCTATATATTTCTAAATCCTTATTATATTTATTGTTATCATAATCACATGAATTTCTAGTTGTACTACAGTTAGATGAAGAAACATTCACTTTTACCTTCATTTGATCAAAACACTTGGCTACTCATATGAGGAGGTGTGACAGGAGGAGTAAGTTATGTGGCGCACCATTCGATGCGGAGGGTAATTGATGATTAATGGGGGTGTGCCAGGAAGCAGAAGGTGTTTTCTGGATGTCTAAAGATCTTCGTATTTCTTGCTCCTTTCCCTTCTATTTTCATTTATATCAGAATCTCTAGACAAATTAGATGTTTTTTCTGCTTTTTTCTGTTTCTTTCTTGCCTTTTCATAGCTCCCTGGATATTTAAATCTTATATAAGTACTTTAATAAATCATCTTAACAAACCATTAAAAAAAGAAATAAATATTTACCTGCTGAATACAACCTTTTAATAGGTAACTTTGCCCATCACTTTTAAAAATCTTTCTGTTGATGTAATGGGTGGCCAGAAGTACAGCCCAGAACGTTCTCCCACTTATCAGGAGCGACCTCTACTGTGTCTTTGATAAAGTTTACAACCAGATATCTAATATAAGAACATAAAAAGATTGAACACAATTAGACCTTACTAGAGATATCTGCTGATAATTTTAAAAAGAAATTGATAAATTGGTTAAGGGAAGCACTAATAAGAATGATATGTGCCCTTAAAATACCCTTACATAATACAGCATAAAAAATAATAAAACTAAGTTCAGGTATCAATTAAGATGAGACTATGGGTGTTAAGCTTTAGCGTAAGATAGTCCAAATTCAAACGAAACTACACAGTTTGAAAAGTTAAAAAACTAAATCCATATATCTAATATATAAAAATGAATTTTTGTTTGTTCGTACCTTAGCCTTGCCGTACCGTTAAACCATTGTGATGGAACTTGGTCAACTTATTGTTTGCACCTGCGCAAAGGTTATAGCTATAGCACAGTTATCATATCTAATCAATACAAATGAATTTTTGTTCCTTCGTATCTTATGTGCTTATATGTTATGATCGACAAGCCAGAAATAAAGCAGATCGTTTACAAATTGCAAGTTCACGTGCTTCAGAACCTCAAGGTTAACATGCGGCAAGAATCGAAAGACAACGTTTATATGCTACCCGATCACGCACATCAGAATCAAAAGACCAATATGCTGCAAAAAGCGAGGCAACTATTCTACATGAAAAGTCGATCGGAGAAGATGTGCTCATTTCACGCATTCTTGCCTATATGCTTTTTGATTTCAAACGACAGCAGTTCCCATTCGACTTGCATTCTCGATGACCATCAGCAAGGCGCAAAGTCAATCGCTTCAAGTGTGCGGATTGAACCTAGAAAATCCACGTCTTTCACTTGGCCAGTTATATACTGGATGCATGCGAGTCGTAAAACCAAGAAATTCATTTCTTTTTGCTGAAGACGGAAAAAAAAAAAAAAAATATTGTCTACCCAAAAACACTTGGATAAAAAAGTAAAACGTTTTTTTTTTTTTTTCTTTATATACCATTCAATTTCAATACATGTATTCATTGCCGATAAGAAAATATATATAATTCTTTATATGATTCCTAATTAAACAAGACAGCTATTTTAAATGTCAAATGATATTTTCAAAATTATTTTGTGTACGGGAGCAATGCACCGGGTACCAGCTACTCTAAAATAAATAACAGTATGAAAAAGGGAGTTTAAATTTTGAGAAATAAAATTCATTTTATGATTAGTCTTTTTTTTAATAAAATGGTCTATCATACAGTATTTTGTCCTTTACAATTATTCAATCGCTAATAGTGTGAATAAGAGATGTATATGCAAAACCATCACAAGAGAACAACAAAATACCCTTTTCTTTAACGGCTGAAACTGGATAAGTTATCATATTTGGGACTAATTTGAGACATAAAACATATTAACTACAAGACCGACTATAAAAATTCGTTTTTAATTTGAATTGCTTCCCGACCAACATTATATTGCCTTTATTCGGTATGAAATTCGAAACACATATTTATTGCTCCATTTCTTAACATTACGCAATTATCACTGGAATTGCCATTATGACATTTTACAGCAAAATCATTTTTTAAAAATAATTTTAAATTGTAACCCAACTAAAGAAGCAGTCAGGTCATTCTCATGCTGGAAAGCACTAATTACTCAAAATTCTGGTATGTTTTCACATACATTATTGTTCAAGCTCACTTGCAGCACCAGCCCATCCTGGGGTGGCGAAAGAGGAAACCCCTCCGTTCTCGTGCGAGATGGACCCAGAGATGGATGCTCCTCTACTAAGCAGGAGACGAAATTCTCTGATTTACTGTTGTTCACATTTACCTCCTATTAAGCGAGAGTGTGATCTAAGGTTGCAATAGTTTAATGCTTTAATAATTTAATTAGCATATCATTGTTGAGTTTCAAAATAAAATGTTCAAAAAATTGCAATCCACTATTTGTTTATTGAGCTACAGACATTATTTGGTCCGTCGTAGTCAATGGATGACTAAAATGACCGTGATTCATTGGAACTTAGTGTCCATTTAAAAGCTCCTTAAAAAGAAAGACAGTGGATACTGCGGAAAAAATGAATCACGCAAAAGCCGCTATAAAGGCAAATGTCACGAAAGCGGAAGTATTCCCTGAAAGTGGTGATAGATCCTCCGTATGCGAACTGCAAATTAAATTGAAAAAAAATCGGAATACTACAGAAGAAATTAGACGAACTTCTTCAAGAATTCTTTTCAATTCCGGATTTGAGTCCACTTCAAGAAATGGCAAATGATTTTGAAAAAGTGGAAAGCCGCCTTGAAGAATGGAAGGCAAGAATCACCTCTATTCTCGATTCTTTAAAATCACCATCCAATTTAAAAGAGCCGATTGCTAAAAGCATCAAAAGCTAAAAACGCTTGCCAGAAATTCCGCTCCCAACGTTTACCGGAGCACTTCGTGAATGGGCTACTTTAAAAACCCAATTCAGTACTCTGGTATCAAATAATGTTAATTTAAATGACAACCAGAAACCTTATTAGTCAAGAGCGCCTCTCAAAGGAAAAGCTAAACACTTAGAATCATCTGAAGATTCGTTTGATTCTTTGTTTGAGGCCTTAAAAGGAAAGATTTGAAAATGAAAGATTGTTAATTGACTATCATGTTCTTTCCATATTAATACAGCAAGAATCTATGATACAGCAAGAATCAGTTAAGGAACTTCGTCGTTTAATAGACTGTATTAAAAAGAACATTCTAGGCCTTAAAGTTTTAAATTGCGAGCAAAACAATTTATCAAAAATTTTATTAGTCAATATAAGTTTGCCAAAACTTGAGAAAAAGTCAAGAAAGCAATTTGAATTTACACTAAAAACCTCAGAAGTTCCACAATTTGATTTCCTAATATCTTTTCTTGAAAGAAGAAGTTCAATTTTGGAAAGTGTTTCTAGATTACAAGCTCCAGCGAAAGCAACTTTTCCAATAAAAAATGCAGCAGGAAACAAAAATCTAAATAATTCGTTTAAATAAAAATCTGTTATAAAATCAAATAATAAAAGCAGATATAAGCCATGTATTTGTTGTAAAGGCATACATTGTAATGCATAACCTTTCAAAACATGAGCAAACAAAAAAAGAAAAGAATTTGCAAACTGTGCCTCCACATTGATACCGGTTTGTGCTTTTCCAAATTCAAGTGTCAAGTTAAAGATTGCCAGATGGCCCACAACTCCTTGCTACATGAGGGGAGAGAGCGTTTAAATGAACTCACAGGAGGAGTGACCAATGACACAGCCTCTCCCCCCAAGAGCTCAGATATCATAATTGAACTTTCTTCTCTGGGGACGTGGCTGGCGAACCCCCTTCTGACGAAATTCGTCACAGATCAGCTGGAGAGCTTCTTATCACAACAACACGTAAACAATCTCGAGCCCGTTCGGCCCACGGAAATTATGGAATTTCTGAAAGCTGTTAAGCCGAATAAATCGCCTGGATTGGATCTGATAACTAATCGCATGATTAAAAACCTCCCATTTAGATTTATTTTATATTTAACTTTATTAATAAACAGGTTAATGGAATTGTGTTATTTCCCCGATTGCTGGAAAACATCTGTGGTTGTCCCTATTCCAAAACCAAACTCTGATTTGACTTTACCTCAAAATTTCCGTCCCATCTCGCTACTTAGTAGCTTGAGTAAAGTGTACGAATCTGTGCTTCTCAATCGCCTGAATCAATTTCTCAACGACAAAAATATCTTAATTTCCGAACAATTCGGATTTCGTAAAAATCTGTCGACGAATCACCAGCTAATTCGTGTTACAGAATTGATTCACAGTGGCTTTGTGAAGTCCCAAACCACAGGTGCCCTTTTTCTGGACGTAGCCAAGGCCATTGATAAAATTTGGCACGAAGGGCTTTTATTCAAGTGCATGCGACTTGGATTTTCGGCGCAATTTGTCAAAATTTTACGCTCGTACCTACTTTCACGTAATTTTCGGGTACGAGTCAACGATGTAATTTCATCCCCCAGACCAATCTTGAGCGGCTGTGCGCAAGGGAGTTTACTTTCTCCAGTTCTTTTTAACATCTATGTTAATGATCTACCCAGAGCTAGTAATTGTCATTTAGCAATTTTTGCAGATGATACCGCCATTCTCACACAGCATAGGGATCCACATACAATGATAGCAAACTTACAACAGTACATGACCGTTTTGCAGTGCTGGCTCATCGGCTGGAAAATAAAAGTCAACCCAAGTAAATGCGCGTGCCTCCTGTTTACTAAAAAAGTGAATATGCCTGACCTAGCCCCAATCCAAATATTCGGCCAACCCGTCCCCTTTGTAAATGAATACAAATACTTAGGGTTAGTTTTAAACGCAAAATTAAGCTTTAATAGTCATATTAAAGCAGCCCTCTCCAAAGCTACCAAAATGAGTAGTAAACTCAACAGCTTAATTGCTCCATGGAGTCAGCTATCGATTAGGCTCAAGCTTCTGCTCTACAAAGCTATTTTAAGACCAATACTGATGTACGGCTCCCAAATATGGGGGGCGACATCAGCCACTAACATCAAGAGGTTGCAAGTTTTTCAAAACAGACAACTGAGGAAAATAGTTAACGCACCCTGGTATGTCAGAGGAAAAATAATACCTAACGACCTCAAAATTTAACCTGTTTCGGAATTTATTAAAAGAACGTCAATTAAGTTCTTTGAAAAATTTCCCCAGATTCGCAACGAGTTATTAAACTTACCAGCGTATGATCCTGCTTTACCCAGCTCTAGGAAAAGACATAGAGCTGCAATTGATAATGTATATATCAATTTCCCAGCCGTAAAAAAGCTGAGGACATCTTAACTCTGTTGCCAACCTGGTGGCTTAAAATTCTCAAAATTATTACTGTTTAGGCCCTAGATAGCTACGATGTGCTACACGCGTGAAAATTTTCTGTAATTTTATTCAGCGCAGTTAAAATCAGTCCCCATAGAAAAAGGCACGTGCAACGTAAATCCATTAAAATTATCTATCTACCCCATAAATAATCTTTTTATTATTTTAATTAAATAAATTAGATCAAATATTGTAAAAATATGTATAAATAAAATTAATCACCAAATTTCATGACGTTAGAGCTTTACTGCGCTCGTCTAAACTAGTTCAATTAAATTTAACTTTCCCGAAACTAACAAATTAAAGTATGTATTCCAAATTATGATGTGGAGGTGCTCGTGACCACTTTGTCACATCGCGGAACTCCGAAACATCACGACGTTGCCGTTGCCGTTCTCTGGGGAATGGGGAACTTGCGCTCAATAAATTATCCCCTAAACCCCTGTTGCATTGTAGGTTTACGGGGATTTGGACCTTTGTCAAGAAAACTTGGCACGCATCTAGTGGGGTGAGGGTTTATTCGTAAACCCAGTTTTGCATATTTAGCTACATTTCCAAGCGGGCTAATTGGTAATAATGGAATTGCAGAAGTAAAATGCACAGCATCCTGTAAAAATATTACTCCAAAGGAATCAGCAAAAAAATTTCCATTTTGGAAATTAAATAAAGGCGCAAATACAAAAATAAATTAAAATCACAAATATTATTTTCAAGAGCAGGGCTAGAAAAAAAAACAATAAGAATGTTTTTGCAGATTTTTCCCCTCCGGATATTTTTATAACTGTATTTTTTAAATATATATATTATTCAGAAATCGATGCTATTTTGTCTCTATTTTTTTTTATAAAAATTTTATTTGATCTTGCATTTATGAGATCTTATACATGCATTTATCTAATTCATATATCTTGCAATAAATGATAATTAATTATATTATTAATAGAAAAGTAAGACCGTTTTTACCAGAAAAATAAATAGCGGAATTAAATTCATTTAAAAAAAAGTAAGATACAAGAGAATCTATAGTTGTTTTATTCACAAATGTTTGAACATTCTCATATTTCTGAAAGAATTTTCTTGAAAACCACTATTATCTATACTCATAAAAGGGAAAAAATGTATGTGTGTGTATATATATTACAATAGTTCACTAAGCAATACCTTTATTAAGAAACTAGCCGCCTTTAGTGACCAGCAGTTCGCCAGTATTAAAGATCTCTAAAATTTTCCATTATATATTTTGTGTAACTTGATCTCTTAATAGCTTTTTCTGCAAAATATTCAGCTATCAAAGTTTCAGAATTTGATAGTAATATAATTCAGTCATACTACTATGTAGGCCTTAAACAGTTCTGTGCATTGTATTACTTACTAATTTCTGTCAGAGCTTATAAAATTTGCACGTTAAATTAGAATAGAAATGTTAAGCTGCAATTAATATAAAAACTTTTTTTTTACTGAAACCAAGCACATCTTATTTTGAATATGAAAATTGAATGTAGAGTCGCGCAGCATTGAAGTTGTATATGCAATGCAGAATAATTTTCGTAATTTATATAATATCTTAAAGAAGTATTCAACAAAAATTTCTCTGATTCATCGTAAAATTAAGTTTTTAATTTCACTTTCAAAACTTTCAAAACATTTAAATGATGCAAATGAAAATATTGTATTTGACTTCAGTCAATAAATGTTCTTATGAAAAAGTTATGAAGTTTAGATTTTACAAGGTACTTTTGTCCTAAGGAGTCATATTCTGCGAAATACTCTTAACACTTGAACTTTGAATTAAAGTTCAATAAATTCACTTTCTGTCTTCTGCGATCAAATCTGTCAGTTTTTACATATCAATATTAGAACAATCAGTATTTTCATAATCATAGGCCAATTACTATTGAGAAACCCTGGTAAAAGATTGGCGCATCTTCTTTGAAACGGTCTATGAAGTGTTCTGAAATCGCCAATTTTTATAGAAGAACTATATTCAAATTTCATAAATTATTTAGTTTCAGTGAAGGATTTAGTTGATTGAAATTCAAAGATTTTTTATTTAACCCTTAGGGCTCCGAAAAGTGATTAGATTCATAAATATTTGCCGAGTAGAGGACTTGTTCATTGCTCCGAAAAATTAATATATATGAATTTTTTTTAAGTTGAATTTTCCCGGAAAATTAATCTACATATTTTTACCACTCTTAAGTATTTTTAACAGTCAAAATTTAAGAAAATAATTAAATAAAACACCAAAATGATGCACTGCCTTGAATGGTGCCTGAGAGGAGAGATCGGAATGCTAAAGGTTAAAATATTCATTTCTCAAAAAAATTTGTTAAATATGATTCAAAGGTTAATGTAAAAGGGTAAACATGTAAAAGGATTACAAAGGGTAATGTAAAGGACCTATGTAAAAATTTAAAATTCTTAATTTATCGGAGCATTTATTGACTCAAGTTACATAAAATATAATTGTTGAGTTCATTTAGACCATTTTGTTAGTAGATGCGTGCCCCTGATTAAAATTAACTGATGGGCGCTGATTACAGAGATTATCCTATAGATATATTAAACCATGTTTGCCTTAAATTTAATTGTTTGATTTAATTAATAATATAGATATTGTAAAAGTTCATAGAAATCTTTTCCTCCATTTACTTTTTAGAAAATATATTTCAATTATTTTTTGCTTCATACAGACACTTGCTGAAATTTGCATTTTTATATATTTAATTTACAATAATAGTTGATTTATTTTTTTTAATTTGATCTTCTATCAATGTGATGGCAACAGGTTGATAAAAGCTAATTTTTTCCCATTGACGTGCTCGTGCAGATTAAATTTTATTTTTATTTTGTCCGAAAGTTCCCCAAATTTCTTATTTATAAAGACGATAGTGCAACTGCCAAACAGTGAAAATGAACAACGTTATTATTATCAAATTTTTTTAAAGCCGTAATGATTAGATGATGTACTTGTTGCATACCGAAATAAACGCTTTCTTCCTCACTTGTGGCCAGTCCTTCGAAATTTAAAACTTACTATATCTCTGCAAATTTTTTAGATAGAAATGCAAAATTTTGTATAGATGAAAATAAGTATAAATATATACTAATTCATTCTTGAAATTATGATGGATATATAAAAATTTAATTTTAGCAAATTTTGTACAATTGCCTATCTTATTTAATGAAATTTTGTAATTCGAAGTATGTTTAGATGCAATATTTAAAAAAAACAAAAACTTGTTCCTTAATGCTTATTTAGAAGAGAAAAAAAAAAAAAAAATTGTGACTTCAGAAACCATGTTTAAATAGTTGTGAAATTTGTTTTTATCTTAAGGCATAATATTTAAATATTTACCAGTGTAATTTCAATTTTGATTACGATAAAGGTCCAATCTTTATAAATCAAAACTTTTGGCAAAAAATTCAGGGAATGAATAAAATATAAAGTAATATATTTTATTTTTAGCTTTCTTCCGTGCATAGATTTAAAACAAATTGAAAATTAGTAATAAATCATTTAAGAAAATTGGCAGAAATTTGCGCGAGTTCGCAAATTGTACAGACTAAGTCTGTGGCAAAGAATACCGACGTGCTCTGATTGGTTTAAGCCTTGGCAATGTTTTGCACTCATAATAGTGTAGTTTTCGCTTATTTGGCTCAAACCTTGTACCTTTCATTAGTTTTATGGAAGATACGAGTGAATATCAACACGATCTAATTTTTATTAATATAATTGTTTTCTCTAAATATTACTAGTAATACTACTAATACTAGTTAATAATCATAATAATAAATATTACTAATAATACAAGTAACTAATGTTATTTATGCACAGAAGTATAAAAACTACATGAAAGTAATTACTCAACATATGATGCAGCAATTAAATAATTCTTATTTTTCTATGATTTTCGTGCCTTTATTAGATAATTTATTCAGTCATTGAAACTTGTTGCTGAACATTTGTTACTTTCCCATCAACTACATATGGAGAAATGATTACTTAATGCCCAAAACGTATAAATATGTAAGCTTTAACGGAATATGTGATTTCGTAGCTAATTTTTTTAGTTATATCAAAATAATATTAAGAGGAAACAAACATAAGAATATTTGTAATGAATTGTAATTTTCATATTTCCTGAATTTAGGTTTCAGGATTTGATCTTTTCTGCTGTATTTGTGTTCCAGATTAATATTACATGTAAACCGTAAAAAATAGGGGGGGGGGATAAATTCACATATTTTATTTATTTTTATAAAAATATATTTCGGTATGGCATTTTTTTGGCACAACATTGCCAAAAAGAAGCCAAGGCTTAAACCAATCAGAGCACGTCGGTATCCTTTGCCATAGACTTAGTCTGTACAATTTGCGAACTCGCGAAATTTGCTACTACATTACCCGCGAATAAAATTTAAGCTCATGATACTGTATTTGAGAATCAAGCGTTTTAATGTAGCACGTTTAGATGTTGCATTTAAATGTCGTTTGCGTTACATTGGATTATGTATAGTTAAATCTAGCAGTAAATAAGCTAGAAAATGAAGTAATATATTTCAGATTTGAAGGAATTTCAGTAATTATCAACATTTTCTTATTGAAAATATTTTTTTTTCCTCCTGAGAATGAACCAGCAGTTATTAATATGATTCCTATAATTTATTTTAGCCGAAACGCTTATTATTTTGCACACAAAAAAAAAACAACAACCCCTTATTTGAACAGTTTTAACGTAAAAAATGTTTTAGCTCATTTCAAGTATCAGCTTGTGGAATGTATATACATAAAAGCATACATACATATAGAAAGAACTAAACATTCTTGATATCCATTTAAATTTTAATTTAAAGCCTTTTCTATGTATTTTTTTCTTTTTCATTTTGTTAAATAAAGTTAAACCGTAAGAGATATAAAGATTAAATCCTCATAAAACTAAAAATTATAATTCATTTTATTAGATTAAATTTGTATTATGCACATCGAATTATAATTTGTATAAATGTCTTCCATGTGGGAAAATTAAAAACGTGTTCCTTTTTAATAAATACATTTTTAAAGCAAATTTCTCACACTTTATATTCATTATTTTCGACACTCGTCTGAAACGTGGTAAGGGTCATCAGCATTTTTCTCACGGAAGTTTCATTTCGTTATCAGAGACAAGAAGTATCATTCTCGCTCTCATAATGATTTGATTCCCATTTGGCGTACATTGTAAAATCGCCAAATCTTACATGCAAAGATAAAGTTTATAATGTGGTAGCCTTTTTTAAGGCTTGAGCGGAAAAGTCACCGTTTAATAAGGTAGGAGAAAATTTATTGAGTGCAAGTGCCACACAACCTCTTCTCTGGTAGTTCGAAGAAGGGAGATGTGTTCAAACTTTGCTATTGCGCGATCGGATGAGACGTACATCTTGCCGACTGCACTAATTTATTTTAAGAATGCTTTGGGAGAAAAGATAAAAATTCGATGCTTCCTTGATTGGAGCAGCCAAGTGTGTGCCATCACTAACGAATGTGTTTAATTATTAGGAATAAAACAAGAAAAAATAAATATTCCTGTTTCTGGATTCAATGACACCATTATCGCCATTAAAAAAAGGGTGGAAATAAAAATCCGAAGCTTAAAAAATTATTTTAATAGATATGTTTCCTTTTATGTAGCTCCTTCAATAACAAATTTAAATCCATCCAGAAGACTAAACGTAGATATTTCCAAATTGCCCCAAAAATAAACTTAATAAATATTAGTTTTAAGAGACCTAATAAAAGTTGCGCTTTGATAGGAGCAGATTTGTTCTTTGAAATGTTAAAGCAGCGTTTCTTAACCTTTCAGCCAGTTTTCAATCATAATTTTCATCGCGCCCCCCACTTACAATAAAATGTATACAACAATAATGTATATTGAATATTTTAGATTCTGTTTTTAAATTATTTTTAACTAACTGCCAAAACAAGAGTAAAAGCGGGCCAACGTTGGCGAGAAACCACATCTTGCATTTTGGACAAGCGGGACAGATGAAGCGAATGAAAGCGGAAAAAAATTAAATATTATATTTGAAATGAAAGCCAAACAGGGAGGTAATGTTAAAAGAATATGAAAGTAGAAAAATTCGTTAATGAAAGTTAACCTAGAAGGGGTGAGCTAAATTTAGAAACTGGGAATATATTTTTTCGAATAATAAAAGAAATAAAACAGAAGCATGACAAAAAAAAAAAGTGAAAAAAAAAAGCAATATTTGTGGAAGGGAATCCACACGACCGATGCCGTCTCGAGCATGCCCGGAGTAAATGTTTTCTCATTGGAAGAAAGAAAATGTTCGATAACGCAAGTTACAATTTCAGCCAATCTCTTTCGAGTCGATCCTTTTATCGCTATCGAATCTACCGGGAATTTGTATGTTATATATGTTTTCGTGTTAATTGCAATTCACCATATTAAATATTTACGGCAGCAGATTTATGCAAACTCATGAATAAATTTTTAAGCTGAAGTAAGCAAGCATTAGACGATAGTCAAGCATCAACAAGTACACAGACGAGCGTGGTTCCGAAAATAAAATCAAGGAAATATTCTCAAGAATACTTAAATTTTGGGTTTACCAGTACTGAAGTAAATGAAGAAGAAAGACCCCTGTGTATCATTTGCTCAAAAATGTTGGCCGCAGACAGCATGATACTTAAACGACATTTGGAAACGCTACATAGTGATTACGTCAACAAACCCTTCGAATTAAAATTAAAATCATATAAAAAGCAAAAATCATTTTTTAAAGAAACTTTGTCTGTGAATAAAAAAGCAATAATTGCATATTACAAAGTTCATATAAAATAGCCAGATGTTAAAAACCACACACCATTGGTGAAGAGCTTATTTTGCCAGCAGCAATTGAGATTGTAGAAACTATGTTTGGAGATAATTTTTCAAAGCAACTGCAGTCCATACCTCTTTCAAATGATACTATTGCTCGTCGAATTGGCGATATGGCTGAAGATGTACAGTGTCGGCTTTTCTCGAAGTTGCGCTACAAATTGTTTTCAATACAGCTTGACGAAGCAACAGATAGTAATAAAGATGCTCATTTAATTGCCTATATTCGAATTTGTGATAATATGTCAGTAGTAGAAGAACTCAAAACATCAGTGCTCGCATTATTTGCTATTTTAAATGATTTTATGAACGAGACAAACATAAAATGGAAAAATTGCGTCGGAATATGCACCGATGGTGCTCGTTCAATGTCCGGAAGATTCCAAGGTATACAAGCACTTATAAAACAAAAATCGCCTCAGTGCACACATTGCATGATCCACAAAGAAGTTTTGGCTTCGAAAGAAATAAGTCTAGATTTGAATATTGTGTTAACTACGGTTGTAACCGTAGTAAATTATATAAAAATGAGACCCCTGAAATCGAGACTCTTTTCCGCACTTTGTAAAGACATGCGTTCAGTACATTCAGCGTTACTTTTTTATTGCGAAGCAAGATGGTCATCACGTGGGAAATTTTTGCAATGTGTTTAAGAATTAAGAGAAAAAATCGCCATTTTCCTAGAAGAAGAAAACAGACTGGAGGCCGAGAATTTTCGCAATGGTTTAATTGTGAGGAAATTGAGGTACTTGGTCAACATATTCGAAAAATTAAATAACTTTAATCTTCAACTCCAAGGAGCAAATACACATATGTTGGATACGAGAGATAAAATTTATGCTTTTTGTAGAAAATTGGAATTGTGGAGCAGAAATTTATAGCAAAAAAAGCTAACAATGTTTTCAAATGTGGATGATTGTACTAAAACTTATAAGGCTGAAGAAGAACATGTAAAAGTTGTTTTTGTAACCATTGAAAATCATTTAGCCATGCTGGCAAAGAATTTTAAAAAGTATTTTCATGCTTCTTCTTCTTCTTCTTCTTGTGTACAGCAGACCACCCCGCCACCATTGAACGTAGCAGTAAGTATTTTCATGCTGACGACCAACTGATAGCAAGTTACGAGTGGATTAGGGATCCATTTCATAAGACTCCCGAGGGACTCTCAATTGATGAGGAAGAAAAATTCATAGACTTCAAGACAAGTGGCGAAACTAAAAGACAATTTAGTAATAAATCACTATTTGAATTTTGGGCAAGAGTAAGGATGATTTTTCTGCACTAAAAACAAGGGCATTTCACATTCTATTACCATTCAACATCCTACCTTTGTGAAACTGGATTTTCTGCTGTGGCTTCTTTGAAGACAAAATATAGAAACAGAATTGAGAGTGGCTATTTCTAATACTAAGCCTTCCTTCGAAAAATTTTGCTCTGCAAGACAGGCCCAAGGAAGTCACTGATAATTATTAAATTTGTTTTTAATTTAGTATGTTTTAATTAAGTAAGTTTTGATTTAGTAAGTTGTTTTACTTTAATAAATTATTAAATATGTCGAAATGTATTTTGTTTTCTATGTATATGTGTTCTTTCATTTCAGTCAGTTAATCAATTTTTTAAAATATTTTCTCTTGGATATTTTCGCCCCCCCCCTCCAGTGTGCTCGCGCCCCACAGGTTGAGAATCGCTGTGTTAAAGTCAAATAAATTCTATGTGAAGAATTCTAGTATAATATAGTTTTGAAAGATACTATTTTCGGTTACATCGCGGGTAGCAGATACGAAATCTCAAAAAATAACAGAGAATTTTGTGGACTTGTAATAGATTCTCAGGACATCGACAAAACTCTGCAAAATGTTTGGAATATTGAATCAGTAGAAGAGGATGCTCGTATTTTAAGCAGTGAAGAGAAATTGCGTGGAAAACACTTTCTTGAAAATTATTCAAGAACACTGGAAGGCACATTTGTAGTAAAAATTCCCTCAAAAAATTATAAGAATCTCGGACACTTGCTAAACGACATTTAGATATTTTATGGAGACGTCATAGTAGAGCTGAAAACTTGAGTTCTCTCTATTGGGATTTCACGCATGAGTATCAAGATTTAGGTCATATGACATAAGTTAAAGAAATGAATGAACCTGAACTCGCTGTATATTTGCCTCATCATAGAATTTATAATCCCTTAAAATCGTCCACAGAACTTCGCGTGGTCTTCAATGGCTCTGTTCCGTCATCTAATGGATTAGCCTTGAATCAAATTCAATTGAACAGTGGTACAGTTCAACAAGACCTGTTTTCCATAATGATGCGTTTTCGCAAACATAAATTTGTATTTACAGCAGTTATTTGCATGATGTGTCGGCAAATCTTAATTCATCCTGGTCACCGAGGTTTGCAGAGGTCCAGATAAACCAACAAAAACGTACCAACTCAATACAATTACTTATGGTACAACTAGTGCTCCTTATTTAGCCACTAGGACCTCTAGAAATTAGCTAACGGTTGATGAAAAGGATATTTTCCCAGACGCATCCAATGTTATTCAGTCAGATTGATATATGGACGACATCTTAACAGGCCCAAATATCTCAGAAAATGCTAAAGAAAAGCAAACCCAACTTTTGAATTTACTTGAAAGAGGATATCTGACTCTCCACAAATGGTGTTCTAACACAGATAGTCTTCTCAATAACATACCAACTGATAATGATTATCAATTTAACCACTCTAAAGAAATGAAACCTGTCAAAACTTTAGATGTCTTGTGGAAACTAAATAGTGATTGTTTTTCATTTAAAGTAACCATTTCTGTGCAAAATTCATACACCAAGAGAAGTATCCTTTCAGATATTTCTAGGATATTTGATCCTCTAGGTCTGATTGGTCCTGTTGTTTCAGGAGCCAAAATTTTAATACAAAGGCTGTGGTTATTGAAACTGGGTTGGGTTGACCCTTTATCTAAGGATTCACTTGTGCATGTATTGAATTTATTTCACTTCTTCCGTACATTGAGCAACTGAAAATCCCTCGGCATTTTCCTTCTAATGACGAAGTAGCCATCCATGGATTTGCAGATGCTTCTACTGCAGCATATGGAACTGCAATTTATGCGCAATATTCTTTATCTAGTAACTCAAATTCTGTAAACCTGATTTGTTGTGTAACAAATCACGTGTCGCTTCATTTAAACCTGTGACGATTCCCTGCCGGGAGCTTTTGTGCAGCACTGGTATTATCAAAACTGATGCAGAGAGTGATAAAGGTTCTTAATATTGCAGTTTCTGAAATACTGCTCTACTCTGATTCTACCATTGTTTTGGCTTTGTTGAAAAAACCTCCCCAAGATTTAAAAAACATTTGTTAGCCATCAGGTACCCACCATTCAAGAGATGACTAAGGACTTTATTTGGGAACATGTATCATCAGAGGAGAATCCGGCAGATCTCATTTCTAGGGGTGAATCTCCCGATTCCTTTCAACCCAGTTATTTATGGTGGAATAGCCCTTCATTTATTAGAGATGGATCAAAAACTGAAGAACCATCTGTGTCTGAACCAATCACAGACAATGATTTTGTATGTGAACTAAAGCAAACAGGAAAATGCACCTTACTTATCACATCTGAAGATAACTCTGTGTTCTCTTATCTTATTTCTATTAGTAATAATTATGTGAAATTAATTAAGATTCTTAGTTATATTTTCAGATTTACTTCCAATTGTAAAACAGGAATTGTGCCTAAAAAGGGACCTATTTTTTCATATGAATTTAAAAATGCTGAGGTTTGTATGTTAAGATGGGCACAAACCCAAGATTTTTCTAAATAAATTGCAATGTTCTCAAAGGAAAAACAACTTCCAGCTACTGTCTGTCCACGACAAGAACACTGCTTGACAATCGTCTATATTTACGCCGGGCGTTATAGAAACGGGTTCCGGTAGGGACTATCCATTTTGAATGGGTGGAATCGGATAGAAGTCTGGGGGTATTCTTTTTCTTGGCGTCAATGTGAAGCGATAAAAGAAAACATGTTGCTGATTCGTCTTCTCGCTTTAGTCGCAGTTGCACGTATCTTTATATTCGTTTAGCTTACTTCTTTCATATTTTATTCATCTTTTCTTTGGTTAATATTAACTGCATTTCATTATTTAATATTTTTTTGTCTCTTAAATTTTGACATCCTTTAAAATGCCTTTTCAATTTAAGAAAGAAGAGACTTTAAAATCACAAGCACGTTACTATGGGCTAAATTAAGATAAAACCTTGGAAATTAATTAAATTGAAATTAGAGTTTAAAATATCATATTATATATATATATATATATATATATATATATATATATATATATATATATATATATATATATATATATATATACTTTTATAGCATTTTCTGGATCAAAAATTTTTATTTAATGTTATAAACTGAAATTTAATAAAATAATTGTCGTAAATTAGAATTTAACTTTTTAACATAAATAAGATCACCTTTTGAATTGATCGATATATGGAACTGGAAAATATAGAAATCCATTTCAGATCATATTTATAAAAAAATGAACAGTTGAAACTTTTAAAGCAACTTATACTCAGCTGTTTGTATGAGTAAAATGAATTAATTATTGATTTTGAATTTTATTTGAAAAGTGTATTGAAAATTTATTAAAAAAAAGTTCTTGCAGGGAACTTTGAATTTCATTATTTTTTAAAGAAGTATATTTTACAATTCAGTATTTTATTTTCATCGAAATTATTGAATAATTTCCTTAAATCTACAGGTATAATTAATTCAGTTATCTCCTATCATTGTCAAAATAAAAAAAGATGAGAATTAAAAAAAAACAAAAAAAAACACGTCGTTTTAACTTTTTGCTCTTAGTGTTAAATAATAATTATGAGAAATTGTATTTATAGTTTTAAAAGAAAAAAAGAATTACTTTGAAATTAAAAATAGTGATTCTATTATCCTATATGAAAATATTTAGAGATTAAAACGATTTAATTTTCTTTCTGGAATTGAATGAGTATATGCAGTTGTTAAGAAGCAATTCTATTAAATTTTTATTGCGAAATATTATTCAACTATATCATCGTATGAAGAAAATATTATATTATAGGTAGAGCATTACTTTTTTTTTTCAATAAAATAAAGAAAAATAGTCATTTATTCAGGCTTGATTTCTCGCCTCCCTGTTGTTTCAATAGCTTTCCTTCTTAACTATGATTTCAAGAATCTACAAATTTATGCACGTTAATATGAGTTAGAAGGATTAAAATATTGAACGAGATTCCTTTCTACTCAGGTGCACTGATTGTGATAATAAAACGGTAGCAGATAAGTATTCTCAAACGGCATTGATGGGCTTTGAATAGAAATGTGAAGAATGTAGGAATTTGGATCCTTGATTGCTCGAGCTCATGACTACTATATACATTGAAAGGAAAAGCTCATTTATCACTCTATTATTTGAATTGACAGTTCGTAAGAAAATTTTTTCTTTGAAATAATTGTATTTCTTTTTCAAGCCGGAGGAAATAAATTAATGGTAATCTGGAATACAAAAACAAACTTTTACCTCGTTTTTCGTAGAATAATGTAAAGCGATGTTGGACTTATTTAGTTGGGTTCCTTTAAGTCCGGGACATCTGGCACGTGCATGAATGAACACTTGATAATTATCTTCAAATTCAGAATACTTTTACATATAAACTTTGCGAAATTAATTATGCTGTAAAAAGATTGTGCATATTGAAATTAAGTTACAAATCAAAGTTTTATTTTTAAAAATCTGAAAATTGATAGTATGGCAATCATTAATTTTGTGTTTCGGGAAATAGTATATACATCAGAAAAATAAATAAATATAAATTTGGAAAGGTTTCAAGCATATTTAATAATGAACATTTTACTTTATAACAGAATAAAAGCAACCTTTTGTAAAAATTATGAAATAATTACGATTCATTATGTTATAGTTTTTATCTTAAATTAGACAGATTACCTTGCGTTTGCTGAGGAGAATTTGATATTAATAACTTATATAAATTTAAAACAAATGAAATGAAGACGATTAATGTTTTGTCATGCATGATTTTGCTTAATTATTTTTTTTCTTCTTGTGCAATCGTTAGACATACAAATAATTATTCAGGTTTTCTATTTTATTTGTTTTGTTCTTTGCATACATATAACAGGAATATCAGATATTTTTAATATTCCAAGTATGCAAATAATTTTCAGCTCAGTGAATTATTTTTTTAATTTGTTTTCAAGAATTAAATCTAATAATACCAAATATCGCCAATTTGGCGCTAAACGTGCCGACGCAAGAAACTTGAATGAATTTCTACCTCTGCGAAATGAACTCTTCCTCCAGTAACCTGTTTCTATAACGCCCGCCGTAAACATAGACTATTGTCTAGCAGTGTTCTTGTCGTGGACAGACAGTAAATTTGACTTAAAATCTCTGAATCCTTTCCCAAATCGTAATAATTTACTTAGAGTAGAAGGTCGACTCATTATTAATGCTAAATTAAGCTATAACCAGCAACATCAGAAAATTTTGCCAGCTAAAAGTAAACTAACTCATTTGATAATGGAGCATTATCATAAAAAGTATTTACATGTTGTCCTCAAACTCTTTTGTATCTAACAAGGCAGAAATTTTGGCCCCTTGATGGCAGAACTCTAGAAATAAATGTGGTGCATAACTGTGTTACATGTATTAAAATTAAACCTGTTATTGTAGAGCCGTTAATGGGGAACCCTCCCCCAGAAAGAGTAAATGTCTCTTTCCGTTTTCTAACACGGGTGTTGATTTTGCAGGCCCTTTTTTTTTTAATAAAATATAAAGGTCAACGTAAAGGCACACTTAATAAGATTTATGTAGCTATTTCTGTTTGCATGGCCACTAAATCCATCATTGGCGATGGTAGCAGAGGGCAAGGGGGGAATTGCCCCTCTGTTGGCGGCAGCGTCTTGCCACCCCACCCTGTCGGCGAGAGGTTCAGAGCTTCGTTGGTAAAAGTGTTTACCACTTCAGGATGGTTGTAGAGAGATGTGCATTATCGAATATGATTATTTAAAAACAGCCCTGAAGTTAATATAATGTAAACAGTCGAATATCCAAGTAACGATTAAAGGGTTTTGACTATATTTGGCAAAATAATCAATAGAGTGGTAGGTCAACAATATGATGTACTTTGCGGACAATTTTTGATAGACCAACTAAGAACTGAATGCAATGGATGTCGAAGATGTTAAGTTCGCAGATTTTCAAACATCTGATTCAAATGTCGTTCCTTCAGCTTATAATTTGTTTTACTATTGGCATATAACCGACAAGCTAACAAGTAAATAAGATATCGACAAGGTGATAGGCTCATTTTGTTGGCAATTTTTGATCGGCCGACTACTAACTCAATGTTGTGAATGTCGAAGACGTTAAGTCTGCAGATTTTCAGACATTTGATTGAAATGCCGTTCATTTAACTTATAATTTGCAGTAGTTCTGGCAATATTTCCGACTGAATAAGATATCGCATTCTGCCGACAATTTTAAGGCTGCCGACTGTGAACTTAATGTGGTGAATGTCAAAGACTATATCTGCAATTTTCAGACATTTGATTCAAATGTCGTTCATGAAGCTTTTGATTTTCACTACTTTTGGCAATATAACCGAAAAGGTAACATGTGAATAAAGCATAAAATATGTCGCATTTTGCCAAAAAATTAGATCAGTTGACCCAAACTTGGATGCGATGGATGTCGACGACGTTAAGTTCAAATTCTCAGTCATCTAATTTAAATGTTATGATGTTCATTTAGCATATACTTTATATGCTAAATGAATAAGCTGGCAAGTGAATAAGACGTCACGTTTTTCTCGCCTAATCTTTTTCCCTTCGGCTAAGATTTTATCATAGATCATGGGAAAAAAATTATTTTCATCGAGCACTTCGATTACCTGCCAGTGGAATTATTAGAGATATTGAAGCTTTTATATTATTCTTAAATAGGACGAGAGAGTGGTTTTCCATAATTCATCTTTCAAATTCAAGTTTTAAAGTTAATTGTCGTCTTATTCATCTAATTGTTACTTCTCCGGTAACGAATCGGTACATTTAATTTATTCATTTCACTATGAGAATTGCCTGACTAAAATCTAGTTAATTATTAAATTATATTTAATCAAACACACTCTTTCTTTCTCTCTCTCTCTCTCTCTCTTTTTTTGACATGGTTGTGCATATGCATGCTAAAAAAAGTTACTTAACTGTAGCGAAATTATCTGGCTTCATTATAAATTACTGAAGTAAGTAAATTGTACAATTATTTACATCTGTTTTCTTTCGCAATCTAATTTATGAAGCTTCAATTATTACACTAAAGAAGTATTATTGACTACAACTGACGACAAAAAAAAATATTTGTGGTATCGTAGCTTTTTAGCTACCCTAAGAGTTTAACCAAGTATGCACTAAATTTGTTAAATAAATTACTTCCTAAATTATTCAAACTCTGCATTCAATATTATGACTATGTAATCGGGGAACATATCTTTTTATTTATTTTTTTTCTTTCAATTACTATTCGCAGCAAAAACTATATGAATTCAGATGTTTTTAAATTTTTAATAGACTTTATATAAATATGTCTTCTTGATAAAAGGATAGTTAAAATTGTTATTCATAGAATATTCATATATAACATATTAACCCCTTGACATACGAATTTACTTAACTTCCTAATTATATGGCAGATCTTATTTGGGATAATTAGTGTTATTTTAATCTCAAGAATAATATAAGGGCATTTGAGGTAATGATGCGTTTTCAAGTGATTTTTGCATTTTAAATTATTTAATACTTTCCCTTAATTGCAGATTTAAAGTTAACAATTTATTAATTCCATAGCGAATCAGACTCGTCATTGTATATAAAGGGGTTAAGAAAAACCAATGCATGCAATTGAGGGGATAAAACTCACTTTTTGGGAGGAAAATATTAGTTTGCAATAACTTTGAATTAAAAAAAGTACTTACCATAAGAACGCATGCCTAAAAATGAAGATGGGTGAATTCATATTCAAGATCTAATTGTTTCTTAGTAAAATTCGCTGTTTTTTTAAGCCTAAATATATATTGAAAAATAAATACATGGAGATCTAATGTTTAAGCAGTCCATTTTTCATGAGAATATTTTTCATATCTTACATAAAATAGTAAGTTTGTACATATATTTACAAAATATTTTTACCAGTATTCTTAAGAAACGACATCATTGTATCTTTTCCGCATTCTATATTGATCGTGTCAGAACTATAGTAAATTTTTTGTTGTATTAAATGTAATTTGTTGTATTTTTGTTGCGCACTAAAATCCTCGGATTCGAAACATATCTGAAATCCTGCGCGTTGCTGCAAATATTTTAGGTGGGGGGAACTACGCTGAAAAATCGATTTTTGGTGAAAACATCGAATATTTTTTATTTATTATTTTAGATTTCTGAAAAAGTTTCTTTTATAAAACTTTTTCTTCGAACGTTTATTTTATATAGCTTCTGATATAAAATAAAAGCATGCATTTGTTCATTTAGCATGACGCATCATTCTGGCGCTATCTGTGTTTCTATCTATATACTACAATCTAGAAAGAAATATAACATATTTTTTCTAATTTTAGATCTCAGAGAAATTAAATCTCAACAATCTCATAAAGAAATAGAGTCAAATAGTGACAATTTTTTGATGGTTATTAAAAGAAACTGAGAACATTTTGTTACAAATTCCTTTGTAAAGTTTTAACATTTAACATTGAAAGAAAGGATCAACATCTGAATAAAAAAGAAGTTAAATAATACTTGATTTTCTTTAATTAAATGTAAAATTAACTATTATGAGTTATTTTGAAACCAAATGAGAGATATTGTGCTTGCCCTCCTGTCTGCTTTGTCTTACCTCCCCGTCGGCAAATCTCTGCCGCCGCCTCTGAAATCCATACACATTGAAATGGTAAATGAGGCCTTTATCTCTACTTTAAAAAGATTCTTCGCACGAAGAGGGAAATGTTCGATTCTTTTTTCTGATAATGCTACAAATTTCGTTGGTGCTGAAGCTGAACTGAAAAACTACACAATACAGTTACTTTTCCAGGTGATAATTTGAGTCATTTTTTGACTTCTGATGCTATTAAATGGAAATTTATTCCTCCAAGTTCACCACACTTTGATGAACTTTGGAAGGCTGGCGAGAAGTCTTTCAGGTATAATTTTTGAAGGGCGGTTGGAAATGCAAATTTAACACTATTATTGTAGAAACTGAGGGAATTTTATACTCGTGCCTTATCACTTTCAATTCTTCAATATAATTTCTTTCAATTTCTTCTAATATAAATGACTTGGAAGCTTTGACGCCAGGACACTTTCTTATTGGACGATCAATAAGTACAATTCCCGAACCCGATTTAATTAATGTGTCAGATAGTCGATTATCCGGGGGGCAGAGAGTAGAAAAATTAACCCAGCGTATTTGGAAAAGGCGGAGTTACGATCATTTAAATCATTTTCAACAGCGTCAAAATTGGCAATTTGTAACAATGGATAATTTGTCGAATAATTGATGTAAGGAGGGATGTGTACGTATAGTGAATGTAAAAACAGCAAGCGGCACTTTAAAAAGACCGTTATCTAAAGTTTCCTTACTACCTGCTAAAACAGATAATTAATTTTATATATTGTCTTTAATAAGATAAAATGTCTTTCTATATTTTCTCCGTTATACTTATAAAGTGTGTTATGTATTGTATTACAATTATTCTAATCCAATCCTGTAGTATTTCCATGAAGCATATTATTCTGTGTCTTATATGCATATCTGTATTTGAAATGTCGCCTAAATATTGTTTGGATTGCATTATATTTATCTGAATTGTTGGAAATTTAGGCTTTCTATTGCAAATATTATTTAAAAATTTTCTTTGTCAGAAAAGTTAAATAGTGCATATGTATGATGTCTTCTTCAAGTGTTGGAATTTAAACTTGCAGAGCCAGCCTCTCCTGGGGTGTCGAAAGAGGAAACCCCTCAGTTCAGACTGAATGCTCATTCGTTGCAGCCGAAATGGAAACATTAGCATCATAATTGGCTGCAGGGACTAGCAGCACACGGGAAGCTGGCAGAAGCCAAATTTCCATTGCCTCCTCGGTCTCCAGATCTGACACTAGCAGACTTTTGGCTACGGGAAAATTTAAAATCCTGGGTGTATCGATCCCGTCCATTCAATTTGTTGCAATTAAAAAGTGTAATGCGCCTTGAGTTGTCTTGTATATAGCCGGGCATGCTACTCCGAGAAGAGTACTTTCTCTTGTATGGGCCTGGAACAGCAGAAAAGGGAAATGACAAGGCGATGGTTGCTTTTCGCTTAAGCATATTGCTTACATCCTTTTTCGTTCAGTTTTTTTCCTCTCCTCCTTAAATAAATTGTGCAAAATAGCTTTAAATTTAAGAGTAATTAACAGCATCGTTACACTTTCTTTATTTGTTGATAATCTTATATATATTTATTAAATTTCATTATAAATGAACAGAATAAACACATAAAATGTTTCAAATATATATTAATTGATTTTAAGCTCTGGTATTTGGCATAAAAAAGTAGTTTCAGAGAATAATTCTAATTGTTTTAGATAGAATATTTTTTCTTTATTTAAAATATTTTAATAGGTAATTTTTTAACACTATTTAAAAGTAAAAAAATTATAAAATTCATTGAAATTTAACGTGAAATTGTCAGAGCCACGTCAGCCATCTGATTCTTTAAAAATCAGAGTTCCCCAAGAAAACCATGAAGAGGTGTGGTTGGTCTTTGCCTCTCAAAAAAAAAAATGTTTTTTCATCCTTCAATAATTTAAATTCTATTATTAATATTAATACCCTGTTTCCGTAAATACAACTAAAATGCACTTTTTTTTTTTTTTTGCTTTTATTTAATTTTGCATTACTATTTTTCAGCTTGGAATATATATTTAAAAATATATTAATAAAAACTGATTTTTGACTGTGCTCTTCTTTTGTTCGGAGAGGAGAAACTTTTGTTTGAGTGGAGAAAACTTTCATTGCCTGTTAAAATAAAGTTAAAAATTTTGAAACTTGCTACAAAAATTTTAACGATGTCTTCATCGAGATATGTCAACTTTCCTTTATCAATATCAATTAAATATTCTTTAGCAACAGAGTTTGTCATTTCAAAAACCAATTCTTTTTCCACCGATAATAGTTTTATACAGTCGCTACATTGCAAATAGGATTTTAGATTGTAAACCACATATCCAAAAAGATAAATATACAAAAAAATCAACTCTTCTTCTTCATCCGTAAAATTATAGAAATCTACACGTTTTATTTCAAATTCTGAGATTTGGAAGGGTGCTTCTTTTTCTAAAAAATTTCAAAAAAAATTCTTTCAAATGAAAAGAGCCATATTTTTTTTTAATGCAATTTGAACAAAGTATTAATTCTTAATTTTTTTCTGCTTTTAAAATTTGTTCAACAGAAACACTAAAGTTACCACTTCACAGCTGTCTGCCTCCCAGAGGATCGGTTTGATATTTGATTAAATATTTTTTGTATTTTGTACTATCCTTACTTGCCTTTAAAGATAATACTGAAGATATTTTTAGACGGTACCTTTCACTAGGTACTGGAACGCAATTCATTATAAACTGCCGAAGAAACTAAAAAATCCCAAGAAAGGAGAACACCTTTAAGGCAGTGAGGAAGTCAATAATTTCAACTGCTCGTAATAAAATTTAACAGCAAAATTAAGAGGATCTTCATTTTCTTTTGAATCAGTTAAGTGTGTTTTTTTATCAAGCAAAATGTTTCCAAGGGAAGCATTTTCATTCATATCTTCCTTATTTCCGAGATATGCAAATAAATTTTCAATTTGAGAAGACAGAGTTACTTTTAATTGTTTGTCTTCATTCATGGGAAATAGCCAAGTCATACTCTGGTAGTCAATTTTTTATTATTGAAGAAAATATTTATATTCATTTTAGAATCAATTGTGAAACTGGATTTAATTTCTAAAAGAAGAGAATTGTGTTTTAAAGTTGTAGTTACTAATTCTTGAATCATCAATATGTGCATTAGAAGAACTTTTGACTATATCTGTACTTTTAATTAAATCTTCAAAACAAGAAATCACATCGGAGTTTAAAAATTCTGTTATTCTTTTTATCAGATCTTTATAATTGAATTTCGCGCTTCATTTCAGGATCTTTTCTTGAAGATAATGAATTTGCTTGAGAATCAGAGAGATAGAGAGGCAAGTTTGGAAAAATGCAAGGAATGGATTTGGGTTTCAATTTGAATCTTTTACGTTGTTTTACTTCCGTGTTAACCTCATGTAGTATATGGATATACAGTACACTCCCGATTATCCGCGGAATTGGGTGGCGCGGCCGCCGCGGATAACAAAAATCGCGGATAATCCGAAAAAAACTAAAAACGGGTACAGCAAAAAAGAAAACAGTCCTTCCAACTTGGAAAAATCGTTTTATGTACAATAAAACGTAAAATAAACAGCAGGATGTTCAACTAACGCTTAATATTTTAGTATATCACTCAAAACGAACCTAAAATGCATTTTGTTAATGAAAACAGAAAAGTGCTTTGTATTTACGAGAGGCGTCAAGGATACACAGAAAAATGAATGCATATGTACTGTTTTAATACTGTAATGTATTATGTAATTACAAAAGCATAACTGTAAAACTGCACTTTTTGAAAAAATCAGTCAAAAAAAAAAAACTTTGTGCGGCAGGCGTGGATAATCCGCATCGCGGATAACCCGCCCGCGGATAATCGGGAGTCTACTGTACTCTTTAATTACATCATCATTTTTGAAATGATGGCTACAAACAATCGATCTAGCAGTAGGCGTAAAATCTTTTCTACGTACTTTTCGGAGCCATTGTTGCTTCAGATCTGCATCATTGGAGAATTTAAATACTCTTATATTTTCTATAGAAAGAGGATAATTCGATTCGAAATCTGATACATAGGAGACCGATAGCATTGTTATCTTTAAAGAATACTAATAATAAATATCAAATTATTTATTCCATTGAGCAAAAGTAATCAAAAGATAAATTTAAACAATGTTCACATTTCCAAAGGGATAGATTCCAAATAGTTGCGATATTTTTATAAAATAATGCTCTAATTTTCTAATATTTAATGATAGTTTGATTTATCTGAAATAATAATGTTATTTTTTCTGAACTTTAGAAGCTATCGACATGTTTACAATTATTTTAAAAAGTAAAATATTTCCTGCGAAAAAAAGCTTTTAAAAAATTGAACGCAAAAAATTAAGGAAAGAAAAAAAAAATGTTTTCTGTAAAGTCAACAAATATTTTATAAGCAAACAAATAATTCTGCTATTAGTATTACACAAATTGAATTATATGAATCGTTAAACCACTCGTGTTTACACTCTGCAATGAATAAAGAAAATCTAATGCTAAGAGACAAGAAAGGATTTTAGGCTTAATGTATGCTTCACATTAAAACTCATAACTAGAAAGAAAAAAAAACTGCTATTAAAAAATAGTCTTAATTACTCACATGATAATCAAAAGTGATATGGTACTTCGTTTTAGTAATCCACAGGCGATGTCAATTTTAATGCAAAAAATGCTAAAAAATCTTCACAATCACAAACGAACGAACGCTATAGACGATGGACAATGGACATCAACTGACCAAAGCTGAAGACGATCCATCGCTTAGTTAAAACCGGTATTAGCGAAAACGGTCACTGCTCCAAGCCCATAAAACTTTTATTGCTTTCTTCGTTCTCGGAGGCCCCAGCTGCACTCTGTCGTTGCTGGATTTGGGGCACGTCTGCAATGTGTTATCACCTGTGGTGATGGACATATGGAACTCATATTGCTATAAAAAATGGTTTGGTAATATTATTTTTTTGGTTGTCTTTTCTTTCACTTACGTTCGAAAAACCACCTGTCGTCTGTTTTTTGAATTATTATTTTTTTTTCTTCCTTACCTAAAAAAAAATCCCGTGACTTATCGATACTAAATCTGCAAACCGTTTTTTATTTTGTTCAATTTTACTGCTTTTATGAATTTTTAAAGTTTTTACGGTCTTTTCCCCCACCCGATATGTGTGTGTGTGTGTGTGTGTGTGTGTGTGTGTGTGTGTGTGTGTGTGTGTGTGTGTGTGTGTGTGTGTGTGTGTGTGTGTGTGTGTGTGTGTGTGTGTGTGTGTGTGTGTGTGTGTGTAAACATAATTTTTTAAGCAGAATCGTGGCCGAAGACAGAGAAGACACTTTCGACTTTTTAATTTCGCTTTATTTCATACCGAGAGGCATAATTTATGTACAAGAGATTTGGGTGAACTGGCGTCCGCTCACTAGCGATACAAGAGCAGAAGAGCTTAAAAAAGAGAAGAAATATTTATCCCTGATCTAATATACCATGAGATTCTGATAGCGATTTCTTTGCAGAATCGATTTAGGTAGAGGAATTTACTTGACTGACAATTTTTTATCCCCTCACTCGGAGCGTGTGAAATGCTGATTGAAGCATTTCCACAGAGCTTCTGTTGAATTAATTAAATATAAAAAGTGAAATGGGATTAGGAAATAGGAGAATATTTTAGAATGAAGTTAATATGGGCTGAATTAAGATAAAACTTTGGAAATTAATTAGGGTTTAATTTAGATTTTAATATATATATATATATATATATATATATATATATAAAAGAAAAAATCTGCACGACAGTGATCCGAAAAGGGTAAGTGACACCAAATGGTCTGCCAGAGCCAATGCAGTAGCAACGTTGAAGTGGAACTATAAACAAATTAAGAATACTTTTGATGAATTAATTAATAATGTGAGTGAAAAACCAGTTTATAAATTAGAGGCTAAAGCACTAACAGAGAAATTTGATGAGATTGAAACTGCGTTACTGATGGTTGTTCGGAACAAACTTTTGCAAAGAATGTATTGCGTCTGCAAATATTTACAAGAGAGTCAAGCAAATTTGCTAAAGGGCTCGTCTCTCCATAAATCCTTATCATATTTCATAATGGAAGTTAGGAAAACTTCCAAGATATTGAAATCGAAGCCAATCATATTACAGGTTAAAGGAAATAAAGATGTAGCAGAAAAAGGAAGAGCCAATACCACTTTGATGAAAGGAAATGAGAAGAAGCATGTTTAGACGAAAAACAATCATTCATAATTAATGCTCATAATGTAATATGCAATTTTCTCATTTCAGAAATTACTCAAATTAAGAACACTATATATAATAGTATTTTAAATGACTTTCAAAATTTAAGATGGCAACTTAGAAGAAAAAGCTTTTGGCACAAAATAGGGTGATGATATCGAAACACATTATTTCAAGGATGAAGTAAAACATTTCATTAAATGTATGCGAAGCGAAAAAATCTCAAACCCAACTGATATGTACAAATTGACTGCGGATAGCCTTCAATCAATATTTCCCAACGTGGAAACAATTAAAAAAAATTTCTCACCATATCAATTGGCAATGCAGACGGTGAGAGATCGTTTTCCTTTTGAAAACGCGCCAAGCATTATTTACGAAATACCATGAGTTAACCGCATTTAAATGAACTTTCACTATTATTTATTGAAAAGAACTTCGTGCAGGAATTAGATTATGAGAAAATTATAGAAGAATTCTCCAAATTAAAAGCAAAAAAAAATATGATATTTTAAATTGTTTTGTTATTATTTAGTACTCTAATTTTTACCATCACCATCCAAAAATATAAATCTAATTTTACTTTCTATACCGAAAAATATGTGAATAAACTGAATTTAGGATATCAGTGTATATTGTAGTATACTTTTGTTATATTTCTTTTGAATCCAATACTTTCTTTTATGATTTATATTATAACTTTTTAAGAATAGGACTTTTTAGAAGAAAAGAAGGGGGAAATGTTTTTAATGATCTGTTTTGTACAGTTTCAATAGACGATATTTTTAAGAACTTTCTGAAAAATTTCTCTAAGCATTATTTAAAAAACACTTAGAAGACAAAATTTTATAATTTTTCTTTTTATTACCTGCAAATTTAATAGAAAATACCATTCAGTCCTTAGGTCAAAGGATGTTGGCACCGTTTATACCAATTCGAAGTTTGAAAGGAATATAAATAGCACTATTTTCTCATAATAGTTACTGAATAGAATTGTAATTTTATTTTTCTATATTATCAAAAATAGATTTTTTTTAATAAAAAATGTTAGTAACTTTTTTATCCATTTGATATATACGCATCTACTAATAAGTATCAGGACAACCGTGCAAATGAGGATAACTGTGGTCCTGATCTACATCACGCCTTCTGTACTTAAATATCGTGCAGGAAACAGCATTGGTATTAGCCACATGCAAGATGCCATGAAATTCAGGGCTGACTGACTTTGAGAAAGGCGTAATTGTCAGATATCATAGAAATGGCTGATCCTTAAGTTACATATCTAGTGAGTTAAACATTCCAAAATCGACAGTGGCTTTTGGGATTAAAAAGTGAAGGATGAATGGTGATGGCCGGAATGTGCCTCGACTCGGCAGACCCACAAGATTAAAATATAGAGACCCACGAGTGCTATCCTAAGAAATTCAAAAAAAGAAAAGGAATAAAAACTCCCCAAACTGATGGCACTCATACTTCAGGAGTTCCGTCTGGCTTTGGCGTGTGAATGATGAACGCTTTTCGCCAGAATGTATTGTACCTACAGTAAAGTTTGACGGAGATGGAATTATGGCCTGGGGATGTTTCTCGTGGTACGGACTGGGACCTTTGATCCCAATTCATGATATGGTCAACGCTGACTCCTACTCCACTATTTTAGACAACGATGTGCTTCCTACGCTGTGGCAATTTTTCGGCTTGGATCATTGTTATTTCCACGATGAAAACGCAAATTGCCATGCCGCGAGGTCCACATGGATTGATATGACGATAATGGGGTGAACCGACTGGACTAGTCTGCCCAGTACAATTGACCAAGACTTGACTCCTATAGAAAACCTCTGGGATCTGTTGGATCGTCAAATTAAGGCGTGCAGCAACCGTCAAAAATTGGTGAAAGAACTTGCATATCTTCTTCAGGCCGTGTAAAAGAAAATACCACTGTCCACCATCCAAACACTTGTGGAAAGCATGCCCAGGAAGGTCAAAGCTGTAATTGCTTCAGGTGAAGGCTCTACCAAATATTGAATATGAATAAATTGTGTTTATCTCTTTTATCACAGATCTCCAATTACTTATTGGTAGATAGAGTATATATAGGGTGCGCCATAAATTCCTGAGAATAGAATAATGAAATAAAGAAAATAACATCACCACCACCCTTCAAAATGGCGGTTTGCTGGAATATGTTCAGAGAATCTTTGGATTTTTTTCCCATAAAAAGGATTCTACAATGATGAAACAGGTTTTCCAATTAGGATACCGGACAACATTCTTCAAAAAGAAAGAGATCAGAATGAAGTGTGCGGTGAAACTAGACCAAACAGTTATACGAGGAGAAGGTAGTGGTTTGGTCATGTACTCACGGGGAATTGATGTCAGGCAGATATGATTGCTTTGCGTATTGATATCACCATGCAATGAAAAGTGGACTTCATCTGTCCACACTATGTTCAGCAACAATTGTGGGTCAAGTTCCGTTTGAGCAAGCGCCCGTGTTGCAGAGGGTTGTCTTTCATCAGAATCTGCTGGCAATAATTAATGAAGTACCTGTATCTTGTTTCAAAATTCAGTACAGAATGCGTCGGATCGACCCTTTCGGAATCCCGTTACTCTGTCAACTTCACGGGCTTTTCTACTCCCTCGATGTCCCGACTGGCAAATTTCCTATGACACTTCCTACAACAAGAATACGGTCCGAATTGACAGATGGTTTGCCACTTCTTGAACGATCCTCCAAACACCCCACCCCCACAAAATGGCGCATTAAATTCATTATCCCATTTAAAAAATAGAGCTTTATTCGGCTTCATCTTTTCACCATGCGGAGCTTTCGCAATGCTTTAGCCTCAGATTCACTGTTTTTGGAGAAAAACTTAAGCACTAACGCTCGATTCGGTAACAATAGAATGCTGCTGGCATCGAATGACGGATCCATTTCCAGCATTGTATTTTATAGCTATCCTGAATTTGCATAAACCGTTTCGGTATAATGTGTATTGCTCATTTTTTTAAAAAAAATCATAACGGTTTTTAATTGGGAAAAAATCTAAAGACCTTGAACATATTCTCATAAACCGCAATTTTTTCGAACATTGCTTTTTTTTATTATGATCTTTTGAAGTTTGCATTAATTTATGGTACGTCCTATAGATATAATGAATAATTGCTAAAAAAAATAAGCTCAAAGGTAAAATCAAAAGCTTAAATAAGTTTATTTCATATTACTGTCTTGTTATAAATAGAATTTACCTTGTAGGGGTTCCAAAATATTTTAGCGTCTGTGGTTTCATGTTGTCAAAATCCACCATTGATTTATGGTTTGTGTCGAAGAAAGCAATGATTCAAATTACGCAATCAATAATTTGAAACTTTTTTTACGCATACAATAATATTCAATTAGTAAAAATCACTAAAGAAAAAATAACTTTTTAACTAAACTAAACTGTACAAAATTCTAAAATAAATAACTTTTTGAAATGGTAAACATTAAAACACTTAAGAACTTAGGACGTAAATAAATTGATATTCTCAGTCTTACAAACTTTGATTTTTTTTTTATATAGAAGAAGCATATTCTATTCTAAAGTTAATAAACAATGAGTAGAATTCCTTGATTCAAACATTTTCAAATTATGCCAGTTTGCAGATATACAGCATGATTATAATTAAAGTTACGATATTAAAAATCTATAATTTTAAAACTACTGATGAGAATGACTTGATATTTTAGCAGAACAATAGTGAGGCAATGGAATTTTCTTTGGAGAAGGGAAACATGCAGTTCCCAAATGTGCCGATAGATGGCGCGGTCAAGGTTCACATTGTCTGGAAATATGCGAATTACTTATATGTGACATGCGCACCGCAGACATAGCTTCCATAAAAGTGCTCAGCGCCAGCTCTTTGCCTGAATGCTTCATCATGACTCGGACTATGAAAAATCGCGCTGTGCTCTTGAAGCTTTTTTTATAAGAGCGATGACTGTGCACCTACAGCTATCAGGAAGTTTCAGACATTAAAATCCATAAAATCGGGTCCAATAACCACAAATGGTCTGTGAGAAAGGATTGCTAAATTCGAAGAGACCAGTTCATTTGACGTGAAACGGGGTAGGGAAAGGAAACCAGTTTCGGCTGCGGCAGTGGAAGATGTGGCTACAGCATTACAAGGACGGACTAACAGTGATGCTGGAATCAGCAGTGCATGGGAAGTTGGCCTAATGCTGGATATGCCGATCAGCACGGTGCGTAAAGGCCTACGGAACAGCTTGCGCTGTTATCCGTACAAGATAACTCATGCACAGCGGTTGCTACCTGCTGAAGGAAGCACAGGAATCTTTTACTTTACGATTTCTTGAAAGTGGAAAAATGGAAGTGGTAGGAATGTCCATGTGACATTCTGTGGTCTGACGAAGCCCACTTCTATTTGCACGATTCTGTAAATACTCAAAATTGCAAAATATGAGTGACCGAGAATCCGTTCCAGCTACGGTCATTACCTCTTCAGTCAGAAAAGGTCACTGTGTGGTGTGGAATAACCGCAGCATTTATCGTCGGTCTGTTTTTCTTCGAGGAGATCACACCTGCGGATCCCGTTGCCTGCCTCGTTACTGGCAAGCGTTATGAAGAATTTTTTGGTAACTATGTGTTTCCGCACTTCAGCAGCGTCAGTGTGTGGATTGCAAAACATTCATGCAAGATGGCGCTCCTCCGCACATTGTTACTCCTACGAAGTAGCTGCTGAGTGCTCATTTCGGAAATGATAGAATCATAAGCCGCCATTTTCCAACAACATGGCCGCCACGTTCGCCCGACGTAAACCCGTGTGATATCTGCCTTTGAGGGTTCCTGAAGAATGTTGTTTACAGCAGACGGATTGAAAATCCATCAGACTAGAAGACAAGCATTACACATCACATCCATCGTATCAGTACATATACCCTCCGATCTGTTGTAGAGCATTATGTTTTGCGCTTCTAATTAGTAGTGGAACAAGACAGAAGGCATATCGAACAACTTATGCCTTAACCACACATCAGTAAAGTGTTTCTTCCATGAAGCTCTTTTTTTTTTTTTTTGGTGTATAATGCTTATCGCTGTTTTTTCTATAATCATGTATCCTTGTCTTATCGCTAATAAGGTTTTAGTAAACCCCTGAACTTTTTCCTTTTGACTAACAATATTCCTTTATTTAACGAATCCAATTTTGGTCTTTCCCTGACAGCGCCATCTATCAGCACATTTTGGATTTTTTTTTCCTTCGCAAAACAAATTGCATTTGCCTCACAATTGTTCTGCTAAAATATCAAGTCATACTAACAAGTAGTCTTAAAATTATTGATTTTTAAAATCGCAACTTTTATTATAATCATCCTGTATTTAATGCTATAACATCGTGACTAAGTTGACAACAATTCATCACGACTGAGCAATTTTGTTTCAGTTCGGTTAAAATTTGTCTTGCTAAATATTTATTTACAGCTAATCATATTTGAATAAAAAGCAATTGTAATAATAATTTAAGTCTTGAATATTGAATTATTTACAAGATATATAGTTAAAAAACATTCTCCAAAGGTGACTGCAGATTTGTAGACTTCAAAAACTTGTTGTCTCAGGACCGGATAATGATTTTCGAACTTTGCCAAAATTCATTTTTATCTGCCTACATAGACGATTATTTGCTCTACTTCAATCATCATTGAGTGATCTTCGGGTCGCGGTGGCCTGGTGGTAAGGTCTTGGCTTCGGTTTCAAGTTAGAGACCCGAGTCCACAGAAGAACCGCCGTGTAAGCGGGTCTGGAGGACTTTAAACATCCTGGCCAAATGTCCTCTCGCTGGTGTGGCGTGGTGTGGAGAGGGGGGTGCCACCTCAGATGTCGTCCTCGTCATATGACCACGGTTCAAAATTACGAGGTCCGTCCCAAAATAGCCCTAACTTTGCTTTAAAAGGGACGTTAATATAACTAAACTAAACTAAACTTGAGTGATTTTTCTCTCTCGGATGAGAATAATCCAAACTTAAAATATCTCAAAAGAGAAATGCATTCTTCAAAGACCATTAATTGGTCTTACTTTTCTGGTGAGGATTCAAACTGAAGATGACTTTCCTTATGGCGAGAATCAATGATGTAAAATAAGCAAATCAACTCCTACCACGAAAGAACGACGACTGAGTACTTTAAAAAGTTATACGTCTCTTCTAGTATAAATTTAAAAAAAAATACACTAGTTATCCTCCAGACGAAAAGAAGGCCTATTTTTTAGGACCAGCCACAAGGATTATTCCTAATCTTTCATTTCAATGAAATCCTTTTTCCATGATTCTTTTTTCATTAATTATTTTATATCTTAGCTGACTTTGCTTATAGTTTTCATAAAAAATACTGATATAATAATAAAGTGAAATTTCCCGATGACTTGCCAAAGGACATGAAAAAAATCATCTTCAATCCTTAGCTTTTAACGATGAGAAAAAATAAAGCATTATTATGCCATTATAGAAAACAATGAAAAAATAAAATTTGATTGCAGCAAAGAAAAGTATTTTTGAAAATTATGTATAAGATATTTTTTAAAATATTATCAAAAAATTATACCACAACTAAATTGGTATAATTAAAGATAATTTTATCAGTTTTAAAATGTAAAAACATTTCTTTGCAGCATTTAAATGTTCATGAAACATTCAAAAGTATGTTGAATATTTAGTCAAATGCAATTTTGTTTTAAATTTGAAAACATTACTATGACCCGTCATTACTATGAAACATACTTACCCGTCTCTTCAAATTTTCTTCCATTATCTTTTAACTCATGGGTTCCTGTGAAAAACTAACAGATAGATACAAAAACTGAATATTTTTCTTCGTATATTGCCTATCATGTCATTAAAAAAATTGAGAATATTTTAATTTTATAAATTTTTAAAGTTTTGATGTCTATAAACAAATGAGTTGTGGATTGAACGAAGAGTGCCTAATTGCGATTCCTTATTCACCTCAGATTTTTAAAAAAAATTTAACTTCAACTTTTACTTAAACGAAAATTTAATTCTATTGAGAAAGACAAGTGAAAAAGTAATCACCAGCTTATTCATATATCCTTTAGCATATTATATATGTATAATATGACAAAAGATGATTTCTATAGTTAAAACAAAATAAAATCTAAAATCAAATTGCACTAAGATATAGAGTAGGCTCTAGTGGATTGTCACAGTACTCCCCCATCCAACAGTACTCCAAAGTCCCAGGGATGATACTTCACAAGCTGGAGGAAGTGGACTTTACCTAGTACCTGAGGAAGTGAACTTTACCTAATACTTAGTACCTAGAACCTGTCGCTGTAAAGGATGCAAGGTTCGATGAAATCAAAGGATGACTTGAGCTTTCTGAAAAAGATCTGAGCATGTCGTTACATTAAATCATACAGACTTTCTTCTTTTTGCTGGGCATTTTAAAGGGCTCTTCCCGCTGAAGTAGACGGCACTCGGCATCTTAGCCGATAAACCTATGAGATGGACTGATAAGTTCTTCGTGAAAGAAGATATTTGCAAGATGCAGTTACCGGATGTGTGTCTCCGGTTGTCATAAAAGATCTAAAAATTTCTACTGACTCAGTGACCCAAGACTGACCAGGAAATCGCAGGTCTGATTCGTAAACAAGCTCAGTTTATGAATCAGTGATAAAGCCCTTAAATGCTTTATTTGTGCTTCATTCGTTGGTAATTGCAGCAGAAGACTTTCAATTGAGCTTTAATGGTATTTTTAAAAAAATCCTTCCGTAAGGAAAATTGTTTGTACGCAGAAGTACCGAATTCCACAATCCACCGAAGCTTGGCGAGGGAACGGGAAAGATCATTTTCGATATTCCTGCCTTGATTATTTCCTGCCACTCATGAAGATAGAGGTGGTGTTAGTAGGAGGAAGGGCGCGAGAGATACAGAGTTTCTTCGGAAAAAGTTTTCACCTCTTTCGGACGGTTGGGGAAAGCTGAACCTCAATGAATATTATAATTTGAAAAAACATCTTCAAGTTAGTGTACTGTAAATAATCGTGTTAGGAAATTTCGGCATTAAGGTTCCGAATTTCTTTTGTATTATTTCTAAAATGATGCAAAGCATTTTGAACCTGCTATTGTGCGTCATTAGTTTAGGTAAATCACTTCACTTGACATTAAGCATATAGCTATTGAATCGGCATTGTATCTGACATTTATTTAACCCGATAACCGTACCTAATATGCAATATAAGAATTAAGATGTGATATAAATACGTATCATTATGTTTGTAATGTGGTTTGATGCTGGTGTCTCGGGTCATGTAATGACCTTCTATGTATTTGCAAGTTCCTTTTTCGTCATATCTGTAAATAGTTCATCATGTGTCATTTTATTTCCTCTTAATAAATTGTTAAATTTAAACTTTTCATTTGTCGGACCTAATCTTTGGGGACTTTTATTTGTCACCATTCCAATGCAGTTGCTCTAATGTAAAACCGGCTGAATCCCTTGCCGTTATATAATATATCTCTTTAACAAATCGAAATATCTAAGTACTGGCTTAGGCGGTTTGACTACATTTACAAAATAATCGATAGGATGGCAAATCAGATGTCGTATTTTGCCGCTAATTCAACATCGCCGAAGAACTCAACGCGATGGATGTTGATGATGCTAAGTCCGTAGATTTTCAGACATCTAATTCAAATGACGTTAATTCAATTTATAATTGGCACTACATATAACAGAATAATCAACAAGCTAACAAATGAATGAAATGACGCATTTTTGCCGATTGCACTTTACCTTTCGGCTATGATTTTATAATGATTTATGAAAAAATATTTTCGTCCACTATTTGAATTATTAACAAAATTGAAGCACTCTTATTATGCATGAATATGGAGATAGAGTTGTTATTTCTGACTCAGAAATACTGAATAGTTCAGAAAAGAATCATCATTTTATTCATCCAGTTGTTACTTCCACGATAGGGAATTTGTCGCTTCATTTCACCTAATTCACTGTGACAATTCTCTGACTGAAATCGGGTTAATGGTTAAACTAAATTTAATAAAACTCTTTTTTTTTTCTCTCAACACTGTTTAGCTAAAGGTATGTTAACAAGAGTTAGCTTTCTGTAATCAAATTAAATGAATTCACCATAAATCCCTGGAGTAAGTAAATTATATAACTGTAAATTCAATTTATTTAACGGTAAAATATCTGTTTTTTGCAATCTAATTTATTTTACTACAATTATTTCACTAATAAAATATTACCTGTTGGAATTTACAACAAAAATAAATATTTATGATATAGTAGCCTTTTAGTTTCACAAAGAGCTCATTCAAGTATGAACTAAATTTCGTAAATTACTTCCTAAATTTTTCAAATTCTACTTTGAGTATTATAATTTGCAATTGAGGAAGTATCTTTTTTTTTATTATTTTTCTTATTCATTTTTTTAGTTACTCTTCACGGCAAATTTGCGTAAAAAAAGTCCTTAGAAGTGCTTCTAAATTTTTAATAGACATTGGATAAAAGTGTATTGATAAAACGATGATAGAAATAATTTTTCCATAACTCATTCAGATATAATACTATGCCGCAGAAGAAATAATTTTCGAAATACCATTTGACATCTAAAATAGCTGTCTTGTTTAATTAGGAATGATAGAAAGAATTATATATATTTTCTTATCGGCAATGAATACATTCATTGAAATTGAATGATATACAGGGTGTCTCAAAAACCTTGACCGTGGCTTTTATTCCTGAAATATTGATCGTAGACATATACTGTAAATTACAAAGTTGCTTAAAAAAAGGTGCAAATTGCTATGAAATCAAAGTTTGCAAAGGATTAAACTTTAAAAAAATACAAAATTTAAATTTTTATACGAACTCCGTACAAAAAAAATTCCCAATGAGTGAAATGTGCCGCATGTTCTAATAAAGTCATGTACGAAATTTCAGCATTTTATCACAAAAAGTCTCAAAGATATAAGACTACACAAATACTGACTGAAACCACTTTTCGATGCCTGGATATGAGTTCGCAAAGAGAAAAATTTGGATGTTTATCTTTTAGGGGTCGTACACAAATTAACAAAGAAAGTAATGATTGAATAAATAAATAATAATTTTACTATTTATTGGTTCAAAAGTATTAAAAATGCGTAGAAATAATAACTTAAAGGAAAGATTACATAAAGGAAAGATCACTTTAATGAAAGATTGCACAAGGAAAGATTACTTTAATGAAAGATTACATAAATTTTTTTACAAGTTCACTGGCTATGCTATTTTTAAGTTATATTCTGTAATTCATGATATAAAATTTTAAAATATTTTTCAGGAAGAATAGATATTAAAATTTGTATTTAAAACTAAAGATATGAAGCATATTTAATTTTCTTATAATACATTCCTGCATCGCGTCATCTGCACTGAAGCTGTAAACATTTGCATTTTAATTTGTGATTGATCCTTCCCTAACTTTGTTTTAACATATCTTTGAGAATTTTCATGATAAAATTCTGAAAAATTGTACATGACCTTATTAGAGGATGGGGCACATTTTACTCAGTGGCGAATTTTTTGTACGGGCAGTGGCGAATTTTTTGTTTAAAAATTCAAAATTTAAATTTTGAATTTTTAAAGTTTAATCCCCTTAAAATTTTAATCGATTTCATAACATTTTGGCACATTTTTTAAGCAACTTTGTAATTCATAGTATATGTCTACGATCAATATTTAAGGAATAAAAAATGCGGTCAAGGTTTTTTAGACACCCTATATAAAAGAGAAGTAGAAATAATATATATATCTATATATTTTAACTTCATTATTCAAGTGCTTTCGGGTAGACAATATTTTTGGTTTTTCCATCTTCGGAAAAAACAAATAAATTTCTTGGTTGTCCGACTCGTGAGCATCCAATATACAACTGGCCATGTGTAAAACTTGGATTTTCTAGGTTCCATCCGTACACTTCATCTTGTGCCTAGTTGATGGTCATCGAGTATGCAAGTCGAATGGGGAACAGTGGTCGTTTGAAATCAAAAGGCATGTCGGTAGGAATTATGGGAGTGCGTGGAATGAGCACATTTCCAATCGACTTTCCGTTAAGAATAGTTAACTCGCTTCTTACCGCATATTGGTCTTTTGATTATGATGCACGTGATCAGGTAGCACATAGACGTTTTCTTTCGATTCTTTATCTTGAGAGTATGAACACATGAATTGGCAATTCGTAAATAATTTGTTTTATTACTCGCTTATCGTTCCTCGTTTGTTTGAGAAGCTCGAATTGGCTTATTTCTACGTGCTGCGCTGGTAGATCTACTAAGTAACGAAAGTTTGGGGACATATTCTTTGTCGAAGCAATCAACACAAGCTTGTATGACCAAAATATTGTTTGTCGATTCACTGAATACATTGAAAAATTTCCATATTATATAAAGCTTAACTTGATTGGCCTCGATGATAATAATTCTATTTTGCATGTGTGAGATAAATTTTGAATAATATGTCAGATAGATATAATATGCCGAAATATTGTGGACGCTAAATGACAACATCCTGTCTAGATGAATATTCATCAATGAGAAGAAAAAAAATTAGTGCTTGCACTAAATATTTTCGATATCATTTCATTGACACTGATTGACATTAATCAAAATAATTTTATTTTGCTCGATCTTTGTGCGATTAACTCCGAATGATATGTTTCGTTTGCCCTTTACTGTTTGTCTTTTGTCAATTTTAAAACATAGATTTCGCGCAAGCGCAAGCAATAAGCTGACAAAGTTTCATCGCAATCGGTTGAACGGTACGACAACGCATAGGATACGAACAAACAAAAATTCATTTTTATATATTAGATATTAACCCCTTGACACATGAATTTACTTAGCTTCCTAATTATGTGACACATCCTATTTAGGACAATTATTACTATTTCTTAGAATAATATAAGGGTATTTGAGATAATATGTTTTAAAGTGATTTTTGCATTGTAAATTACATAATACTTTCACTTAATTGCAGATTTAAAATTTAAAATTTTGTTATCCTGTCTTAGTCAGTCTCGTCATTGCATGCAAAGGGGGTAAGAAAAAAAGAGGGGGGGGGGGTCTTTTTTTTTTTTTTTTTGCAGGAATATTAGTTTGAAAAAGCACTGAGGGAAAAATACTTAACAATAAGAACACGTGCCTAAAAATGAAGAAGGGGAGTTCGTATTTAAGACCTCACTGATTTTGAATAAATGCATTGGTTTTTAAGTCTAAATATTCATTAAAAAATAAATACACTGTGAACCTAGCGTTTAAATAGTACAATAATAGCGTTTAAATAGTACAAAATAAGGTAGCTCCGATCTTAGAAGTAGGTGTGAAAAGAAGCAAAACTCCATGTGAAATTATTCATCAAATGTCCCTAGCTTGAAATGATGGGGGCTTTAACATTCTTCAGGGTACTGTTGTCAAAGATAAGTGATTTTTTTTTTCTTTCTTTCTGAATTGGAAGGGATTTATAAGAATAAAGATACAGTTCATAAATTTTTTTAGTGTTTTCTCTTACGTCTATAGTGTCTTTTGTATTAATTCTTTTCATATAATTATATATTGTTGCAGCATTGTTCGCTTTTAAAAAAATCAACTAATGAAAAAAACATTTTTTTAATTTAAGATTTAATGATTTCAATTATAGAGTACTATTTTGTGTAATAACTGTAATCTTGTTTGAACAATTCATTTTTGTTTCAATTGAAATATTTTACAAGTATTAAAAAAAGATCCAGAATTTTAAGATCTGTGTTAAATTTGAACCAAAATCAAAATAATTAAAAACGCATTCTTCGTTAAAATTCAATTAAATATTTCCATGATCATGCTACAACAAAATTAGGTAGTTTAATATTGCAATCTGTGTTTCTATCTATTTTCTATAGTCTAAAATTAAATATAATCGTATTTTTTCTAGAAATAGACCTCGCTTCAATTAAATTTCAAAAGTCTTATAAAAAATAGATTCAAATATTAATAATCCTTTGAAGGGTAATAAAAGAAATTGAGAATATTTTTCACAAATATCTTTACAAATTTTTGACAATGAAAGAAAGAGTCAGTATCTGAATACAAAAAAGAAGTTAAATAATATTAATTTTCTTTAATTAAATGTAAAATTAATTAGACTAATCCAACTAGTCTCGAAATGGTGCTAGCCGTTTGATCCGTTATATGAAAAGCATCTGGCCTTCGGGTAGGTCGGATTACTTCTGTTAAGTAATATTTGTATCCTTTCAAAATAGTAAACATCTCAATGCACATTTCTAAATCATGACGAATGTAATAAATTTGGAGATTTAACATGAAGATAATCTTTGGACTTTTCATAAAGAATGAATTTATTGCATTGTTTCGAGCAGTCTATCTTTATCGACGTCTCGACGAAACTCTGCTTAACGGCGTTAGCGTAGCTTTTGAACCAGAAGGAATCAAAGAATGAGTAATTAATTACCCGAAACGGCTTCGGCAGGTAAAGAAGAATGTAGGAAAAACAGGACTTAAAAGAATACCATGAGGCGCTGGAGAAATTATTTTTAAATCGAAATTAGAACTTGCGCCTTGCAAACTGAAGAAAGTAAACTAGCCAACAGATTTATTAAAAATTATACAACAACAATAAATGTGCACTGGTGACTTCAAGAATTTTACAAAAAAAAAAAAAAAAAAAAAACTCTACGAATAAAATGACATAATCTATAAAATCAAAAATTGCAAAACCATCTCGGGTAGTCATGAAAGGACTTTATGTTGATAAAGGCATCGATGTTTTAAAGTTAGAGATTTTGTTATTCTCAATTCAGAAAATTGTTCAGCTGAACAAACTCATAATCAAGTAATCACTACCTTTCTTCCTTAACGACTTAAATAAAACAGAAAATTTATACACTATTGAATTCATTAACTACCTCAAAGAAACAGTTAAAGAATTCTGTAAAAATAATAATAATAATAATTCAGTGTTTCAATTACAGTTCGTTCGGACACGTGCCCGAAATGTATTTGGGGACATTGGACAAATAAATGCACACTAAAAAAAAAAATCTCAGATGCTTCAAATGTAATAAGATCGGCTATATAACATCATGCCAATGTTGCGAAGCCTGCCCAAAACTAATTCCTAATGAAATTTATGCCCCGCGAGAGATGAGCCTCACGTACAATCAATGCTCCCCCGTATTTTATATAACTGCCACTTCAAAGAATGTTACAATTCACACTCTAGCACTATCGTCTTTTTATGTTCAGTAACCTCAGCCTGCGACACTTAGTGACACCTCCTTAGTACAAAGCCTCGGCTCTGGCTGAAATGCGAGCGGATGAGTCATAGGAAGAATAGTAGCTGATTGCGAGCTAACAGGTGCTTAGATTTTCTTGAAACCGCTGGTGGTAGCTTCCCATCTTCTGTATATCTTTCAGTCAGCTATGTATTAGACAGATATCGCATTCGTTTTTTCATAAACCTTTCCACTGTCCAATCTTCAACTGCAAATGAAGTTATGATAATGGTCCAAAAGTGTCCATCTTTAAATTTATGGAGGAGGAAAAATTAAAATCACAATGAACTCACAGCTCCTTCATATGGATTTCAAGTCAAGAAAAGGCACAGGAATAAGTACAGCTATTCAATAATTTTCTTAAAATATAATATTTACATACTTTTCACTTTGAATTTATATTTGAATGTATAAATGCATTCTATTTTCAGCTTTCAACAGTGAATAATGCAATTAGTAACAGTTTGAATCGTTTCTTTCATTTTCTCTTTGTTTCAGCTTAAATTTATAGATTTTGTTTTTATGTCATTGATAAAAGGAAAGATTGGTTCAATATTAATCTCGAATGTCAGCGCATAACTGCAGACAAACATGTTTAGCAACAACATAATTCATTTCCAAAGTATAATTTTAAATATGTTTTAACATTTTTTTTTTCTTATTACAAGTTAATTTTATATGTTTAACAATGAAACTTTCTATCTGTTATAATAAGAATTTAAATTTTAATTAATATTTAGCTCAATATCCTGTAAATTAAATTGCAGTTATTAAATCAACTATATAGTTAAAAAGTAAATATAGGATAAATGGAACATCTCAATTCGTAAATTATTAAAACCATTAAAGGAAACAAAATCATAATACAGTAATTTTTTAATTTGTGGACATTTATCAACATCCTAAAAATAATTATAGATATAATTTCATTTTTAGTTAATTCTAATTTATTTTCTACACTTTCCCAAGTTCGTGAACTGCATTTTAAAGAAGAAGACGTTATAAGAAAGATGGAATGTTTTCATGAAGAAAGTGGCTGTATTCTGATAATGTATTTTTATGTAGTTTATTGTAAAATATATAATATATTGTTAATTAGTGATGTTGTGTGCATCTTGTAATATAACTCTGTGTTTGCTATGTCTTTTCTGTATATACCTTTCTAACTTACTTTGCTTAAAGTAATTTTATTGACGCAGTTGAAGTTCATGCAAAAATTTAGAAACCTTTGACTTGCTTTTATCATGCAAAAATCTTTTTAAATAATTTGACTTAAATTGTCTTATTCATGATTTTTTTTCTATAAAATTTTTGAGAAATTTTAATAATTGCATTCCAGAATATCTTTTAATTCATTTTGCATCTTATCAGAGCTTGTATACTTTACGCAAAAATGTTTTTAAATAAAATGGTTTAAGCTTTCCCATTCGTGACCATTTCTTTTAAAATTTATGAGTTTTATCATGACAATCATGCAAAATTAGGATTTACCAAAGTTATACAGATATTTCACTACAGAATATCTTTTAATTTTTAATTTTTCTTTTTGTGAGAGCATACATGTTTCATGCAAAAATGTTTTTAAATAAAATTGTAAAATCGTTAAAATTATTAAATTTTTTGTTAAAAAAAAGGGAGAAGTAATATATATATTAATTCTCCAGAATATTCTTAAATTAGAGTCTTACAGCTACTTTCAAATGATGCATTTTATAGATATTTCATAATATAATTGCCAGAATAAAATTTTTATTTGAATTTTCAGAAATACTGTAAAAATAAAAATGCTTCATGTTTAATTGAACCAGTATTTTATAACAGCCAAACGATGTGTTTACTATAGAGAAAGCATGGAACTGCATGGCTTTCCCTTCAGGCTGTTGAGATCGGCAGACTGTTTTGGATGACTCATTCCAGCCGGCTGGAGGCTTTGTACTTTAGGAGGTGTTGTACTTAGGTACCCACAGACGCTCCAAAAGACCCTTCTACAGATACCAGGACAATTGTCACCCTTCGAGGATGTAGTCATCCGAGGATCAACATGAAAGGGAGCGAGTTCTCCAAGATTATTGTGCCTAAAAGGTAGCGGTGGTTTTTCCGTGCAACCTGTTCTGCGAAGACGATTTCAAGAGCTTGAGGGAAAGCATGTAACCAACCGATCGGAAGTGAGCTGTGCTCGCGAGTCTGATATGAATAAGCTCACGTGCGCGACCTGAAATGTTGCTTTGTTATTGGATTAACCGTTATGCCCGTGGTTCCACCTTTATTTGCATTTTTAAAAAAAGCAAAATACATTAATTTTTATGCCGACCAGTTTTTGAATTCTTATATTCAATCCCTTTAGAACCCTCGACCGCAATTGAACAGCAATTAAATAATTAATAAGATACCGGATAAGACACCACTTTTAATATCACGGTTTGTCATCTAATATATAAAAAGAATTTTTGTTTGTTCGTATCTTATACGCTGCCGTCATGTTCAACCGAATGCGATGAAACTTTTCCAACTTATCGCTTGCACTTGCGCAAATGTTATATTTTAAAATTGATAAAAGACAAAAGGGCAAACGGCATATGTCATTCGGAGATAACAGCACATACATCAAGCAAAATGAAATTATTATGATTGATGCCAATCATTGTGAGTGGAATGAAATCGAAAATTTTTAGAACAAGCATAATTTTTTCCTTCTCATTAATGAATGGTCATCTACACAGGATGTTGTCATTCAGCAAGCACAATATTTTGCCTGCGGGAAACCGCACATATTATTCAGAGTTTATCTCATATATACAAAATAGAATTCTTATTATCGATGCCGATCAAGTTAAGTTAATAAAATCAAAATTGATTCCTATCAAGTTTTGTATATAATCGAAATTTTCCAGTGCAAACAGTCATTTTTCTATTTATTCAATGAATCGACAAACGATATTTCAGTTATACAATCGTATATCGTGTTAATTGCTTCGTCAAAAAAATATGCCTCCCAGACATTCGTTACTCAGTACATCTAACTGAGCAGCATGTAGAAATAAAAAAATTCGAGCTTTTCAAATAAATGAGGAACAACAAGCGACCAATGAAGCAGATCTTCTATGAATTGCAAATTCTCGTGCTTCAGAATCTCACGATTAACGTGCGGCAAGAATCGAAAAACAACATTTATATTCTACCCGATCACGCGCATTAGAATCAGAAAACCAACATGTTGTAAGAATCGAAACAACTATTGTTAACGAAAAGTGGAAGGGAGAAGATGTGCTCATTCCAAGCATTCCCAGTATTCCCACCGACAGGCCTTTTGATTTCATACGATTACAGTTCCACATTTGACTAGCATTCTCGATGACCATCAACAAGGCACAAAGTGAATCACTTCAAATATGTAAATTGAGCCTACAAAATCCTTCTTTTTCATACGGCCAGTTGTATGTTGGGTGCTTACGAGTAGAACAGCCAAGTAATTTATTTGTTTTTGCTGAAGACGGAAAAACAAAAAATATTGTCTACCCTAAAGCACTTGAATAATAAAATAAAAAATAGAATAAATATTATTTATACTTCTTCTTTGTACATCGTTCAATTACAATGTATATGTTTATTATCGACAAGAAAATAAATATCATTCTTTCTATCATTCCTATTTAAATAAGATAGATATACAAATGTCAAATGATATTCCCAAAATAATTTCTTCTGCTGCAGCAAAGCGCCGAGTTCCAGCTATTCAAAATAAAACATACATTTCAGAGGCATTTCTAGCAAACAACACTGCTATGTTCTGCGCATGCATTTTTTGACACGTGGCGCAACACATTTGGCTATTTCTGTCTTGGGACATACATGAAACCTTTTTCTAGAAATTTTTTGATTTGTATTCGAAGGTGGCTCACAATTTTCATTAACGTACGTATTAGTTGTTCATGCATTCCACGTGGGAGAGAGGGCTGCATGCTCCTTTCTTGAAGGTAGTCCTTCAATAATTGTAATGAGAGTTCTTTCATGAAAAGACTCGTCTTCCTATACTGAGCAGGTGGCATGGTTCATGACAGTAACATGATACCGGAATTTGCAGCAGCGATATTCAGCATACTAAAAAATATGACCGTGGGCCATCTTTTACTTATTCTAGCAGTTGAATATGTAACTGGCATTTCATGCACTACATCTACAGCACCCTTTGTAAGATTGTAAAATGGTAGGATTTCTGGTTTCTTTGATTCTCCTGTAGAAACATCAATTGCGCCATCGTTATGCATGGATGATAGAAGAACGTTTATTTTTATTCGGCGCATAAGAAACTAAAGTCATGTTTCTTTAATTATTTTTATTTTTATTATTTAAATCCGAATGAGGATGAATATTTTTTTCGTTTTTTTTTTTCCAAGTATGGATTCTTTTGGGAGTTATCTTTTATTTTTTCTGGTTGTTCTCACAAGCGTAATTTTTTTTTCTCTAAGAGATCCTTTGCTAAACCAAAACTCGAGTACCAATTATTAATAGTTAGGTTGTGCCCTGAATTCAAAATAGGTTCTACCAATCTCTTTACAGTTTTGTCGGGACCATTTTCTACATTATACGGACCTGCGGGTTGAGTTGCTGCATAAATTTCAAGGTTCCACGTATAAAATTTCTCGCATCTACCAAGGCAAAAAATTTTAATTTCGTACTTTGCTGGCTTATTTGGCATGTATACTGCCAAAACTAACATCTTCCCCTAAACGGTTTCAATTTTTCATTGATTGTTAAATATTCACCAAAAATCTAGAATTTGTCAAAGATTCCGACACATTTTTGAAAAAAAAATGTCTAATGGGAGTCAGTCAATACACTTCTCTTGTCAAAGAACGATCTCTTACGTCACCTGAAAACCTCACCAGAAATTTAAAAAAAAAAAAAAAAAACACGTTTATATGACATTGTACAATGGAATACGTCAATTCCTGTGCCATCAATAGCATAAAGATCTCTTACATTTACACGGGAAGATTTGTGCAGTTCACCAAAATAAAGAAGTCATATGAATGCCTTTACTTCGGAATTTTTTGTAAGAAGAGCGTCTCTTTTTCGTCCAAACTTGCATGCAATCGATTCAATATAAATGTTCGTGCACTCGACAGTATTTGATGTTATAGTCTCATCAATCTGCAATGTAAAGGAATTTAGTGGCGTGGATTGCTTCACCAATATTTCCAGCAATGTTTCCCTCGGCTTTTTTCATACTTCATTTCGTAGCACCATTTTTCTAATATAATCATCAGTGGATTCGCAAATACTAGTTTCCCTTTCTGAATCCAACTCCTTTTCTGAATTCGTCTGAAGATCATGAATTACTTCATCATAAGCCATTTCTTCATTTTCCTCATTATAGATTTTTCATCAGTTGAAACTTCGGCAAGCAATTTTTGCAATCTTTCAAATTCTTCTTCATAGTTTAAATAGCGAGATTTCTTTGTTTTCTTCCCCTCTGCCTGCAAAAGTAAATGGGCCGGGATAGCCTGGTTGGTAGAGCGTTGAATTCGCGTCCTTTAGGTGGCAAGTTCGAACCCCGTCAGCCGAAGGTTCCCAGCCTGCTTGGTGGCTGCTGCGCGTATAAATCTGTCATGGTCACAAAGTCCTCCATGCCGAGAGTAATACCACTGGGGGTACTGGATCAGGGGTGATCGTTCTCTCATTCATGTATAAATTACGATCTGTGAATGAAATGTGTGAATGAAGTCCGTCCCGTAAAAAGGGTTGTGACGTGTGTGTAGCTAAGTCGTTCTCTTGGCCTTAGATGGCGCTACTATAGAAAGAAGGGAAATCGCTGTCTTCTTAACAGTGGGCTTGTCCATGGCATGGGCCATAAGAAACAACAACAAAAGTAGATAACACTCGGGTAAGACTTCCGAGGATCTCTTTCAGAGAGCAGATGTTCTGTTTTCCGAAAAACGAAAGGGGCGAAAATTCTTCGAATGATTGTGGTCATCTCACCTTGACCTACTGTGAAAAGTGAGTTTCTCCATTGAAAAGTCGATTTTCTTCAATATGTTTTTGAGATGCTCAGTCCTCGGAGGCCCGATGCGCACTCTCGAGAGTTAAATACAATTTTGTAAATTTAAAAGCTATTGTATTATTAAGTTACATTTTTGTAATGCCACAGAAAAAAACCCATTTCATTTCCCCGATCAGGAAATTAATAAATTAAATATATATATTTAATTTTACTCATTTTTTATTATTTTCAAAAATGTAGAAACCTTTTTATATTAAAGTGACAAACTATTATTTACTTCTCAAATTTAAAATTTGTCTTAAATTATCAACTCCTATGAGGGGGGAAAAAACGTAAATTAACTTAATCTAAAAGTCTTTTAAACCTGAATTGTCTGTGAAAAATGAAAATAAAATTGATATACTTATAAAAAATATTGATAAATGAAGCAGTTTTTCTCTTTACTATTTTGCGAACGGTATTACTGAGAATTAAACAAAAAAAAGATTTGTATTATATGTCACCAATTCAGTTTGATATATCTTTGATGATAATAATTTATGTTTGATTATGTATCCTGCTTTTTTTTTTTTAATTTGCTTCTAACTATATAGCAGCGATAAGGTGCACACAAATAACAAAAATGTATATTTAAAATTTTCGAGATATGTGTAAATGTATAGCAACTAACAATAATTATCTTTCCTTCAAACAGAAAAGGATTCAGGCAAGTCAGTTTTTAGACCGTCGTTGCTACACTAAGTTACGGAAGTGGCCTAATTCTAAGGTGGGAAGGACTGGTAGAATGTCTTTTGGTATAGATTCACTAACTTAGGGGTTACATTCTTAAAGTTACATAGAAACTGCTGCTGCCCTTCTCTGCAGGGTTACAAAATGGTTCCCCACCCTAAAAAATATGCAAGAGGACCGATATTACTTATTTATACTACTTATGCAAGGACTCTTCAGAAAAGAAATAGAAAGAACATGAAAGAATGAAACAGAAAGGAAAATAATTAATAGGATAGGGCTCAGAATATACTTGAAGCAAAAATAAATTTAAGGATAAATGAGGAGCACTATAAAAACAAGAAGAGAAAAAAAAATCCTTAGATTTCTCTAATCCAAGCATTAAGTTCTCCGACGAAACCCATATTAAACACATAGATATTACGCTATTTTCAAAATTAGTTACTAGAATGCTTAAAATGGATCCTCTAGGCCTATGCCCAGTACCAAGAAGGAATATTCATCAGCGACTTCATGCATAGATCAGAAAATATTATAAAATCATGAAATCAAACAACATTTCTGTTTTATTACACCTACAAAAGGCAAACAGCAAAGGCATAAAATGTTATTTATAAAAAAAATAAAAGGCACATTTATTTTTAACACATAAAAATAAATGCTAACTTAATCATAGCATGGAAAATTGAGTTCCGTATTCAGTCATTTGGAGGTATTCCAACGACGAGTAATGCTAAATCTTGCATATTTATCTCTTTACAAAAGCATTATTTAATATAATAAATATTTTTTGACCTGAAAATGTCCATCAGGAGCACATCTTCTCAAGGTGTGAGAGGCTTCACAACCCCGAGGTACCCTAGCGTCTGTTGTCTTTTCCAGTTTTTCCTCCATTTTTTGCTTTCGATTTTCTTCGTTCGAGGGCAGGCACAAGCTCATTAAGTTTTGTTTCTTTCTTATATTCATTACAAATTTCTTTGCTGAAGGAATTTTTTATTTTAGTTAAATGTTTCGTGAAGATAGTACGTGGTCCTTTCCTTTTTTCCTTTAATCTATTAATATCCATTTTAAACTAAATAATTCAAAAAAAGCTTAGAACAAATAATAAATGTGCCCACCAAATTCCAATTTCCAAATTTCAACATATCACGTCCAGGGTACACCACGGTTGCGTGGCCAGAGCGGACGTGGCTAGAGCGGACACATAAGATTTCGTGGTCAGAGCGGACACTCCGAAACTCGTCGTGGTTAGAGCGGACACATTTCCCCCCCATCTTAAACAGATAAAGGGTGCAGATAAATAAGTAAATAAATACTTTTAAAAATCACAAATATAATTTAAAACAGTATTTTAAGTGGCAAATCTCTTTCACGTGGGATAACGGTTTTTTTTACCGAAATTTTCGGTTTTTGCACTCGATTATCAAATTACAAGGATAATACATTTTTGCCAATCAAATTTGATTATTTATATTATATTACAGTGCGAATGCATTTTAAACATTAAAAATTAATAGTAAGTAACAGTATAATGAAGGGTATGAACGAATTTCAGGGATTTTGTGGAAAACTGTAGTTTAGAGTCAAATAAATATTAGAACAGGCGCAATTGCCATAAAATTAATTAGTTTCATTAATGTAAGTAAAAATAAATACTGGAAGTAAAATATATAAAACAGATACAAGTAAATAAAAAAATACAATTAAATAAATACTAACTAACCTTTATTATAAAGACATAAATATCATTTACCATTGGATTTAGTCCAACCTAGTTACAAAACTTAAAGATTTTAGACATTTTTCTAAATTGTTTGATGTTTCGAATTCTTTTAGGATGTTTTCAATTCTTTCATCCAATTTTACATATGCTTTTTTCCTTTTTATTCCAGGGTCGCCTAATTCTCTGGATTTCAAATTAAAAGACACTTTTTGTGTTTCTTCTTTTAATATTTTAATTAATAAGTGGACATTAGGCTGATTTCTGCCAGTGATTGCATTTAATTTGGAATTCCACCCTTCAACAGAATTATTTGTCCTACGACTCTTTTATTACACCAAAATCCAAATCTACTGTTAAAAAATAAAATAGAATTAAGAAAAATGATTTTTACATTAATATATGTAATATATGTTCTTCAGGAACTTTAATTTTATTGAAGATTGTTCTTATATGTACAATAAATCATTAAAAATAGTGTTTAATGAAGTCCTGGTAATACACTCTTCAGCAATATACATCTACGCCTTTATTGAAAAGTTTACTGATTAGCTATGCGTTTTTTCCATATTTTAAACAATGTAATTATTTCTACTTTCAGAAGAATTCATGGCCATTTTAAACCTTCCAGGGGCTCTGAGATATTGCAAATCTCAAAGCCCCCTTTTCTCTCCAAATGTTTTTTTATTGATTTTAATTTAATTTTTATTTAGCAATTTTAATAGTCAATTTTGAAAATTGAAGTTCCAAGTCCCTTTCTAAAAAGTCCATTTCAATGTTGTACAAATAAAAAAAGTGCACAGTCAAAAAGTAAAATTAATTTTAAGCAAAATATCGAAAACAAAAGACAACTTTCTATAACACTCTAAACAATATTTTAAAAGGAGGGAATATATTTTTTTAAACTGTAAAGCTCCAAATTTTTTAGAATTATAAAATAGCATAACGAATAACTTGTAAATGGTAATTAGGAATATTACTAGAATGAAGTTCCAAAATTAATTTAATCAATACTTGAATATGACTTGAATAAATTTGACTGCAGGACCCTCTGTCATTAACTGAAAGTATAAAACTAAATACCTTTCTATTCTAAAAATTATCAAGAGCTCAGGGTATTTTTCTTTTTTTAACAACACTCTTTGTTAAGACTTTTTCATTATTTCAAGATTATTTTCTCGCCAAATACTCTTGCCAACAGATAACATATGTTTTAGCAAACCTAGACGAATCACTCCCTACCCCCTTTTTTTCAAAGAGCTACGCGAGATTTATTGGCTTTTTATGACCTGTACGCAAATGTTCGTATGCATTTCTCCCACTCCTGACTGATTGGGGAAACAACACAATAGATGCAAGAATGTCCGCTCTGCCCACCCAGCTCCTCTCATGTGTCCGCTGTAGCCACTGTCCGCTCTGACTCTTTATATGTTCTAAGATGGTGGGAAAATGTGTCCGCTCTAACCACGATGAGTTTCGGAGTGTTCGCTCTGACCACGAAATCTTATGTGTCCGCTCTAGCCACGTCCGATGTAGCCACGCCACCGTACACCATGATGTTCAATCAGTGCATGACAATTCCATTAATGACGAAGCAGAAGTTGAAACTTTCATAGGTTTTATTTTCACACATATATGGAAACGGACATTTCTAAGCTACCACACAAACACATCATAACACAAAGGACGAGAGAGAGAGTATGTACATGTCGCCGCGTCGGCGTCTCGAATAAATCTAGTTAGGGGAACAGAATTTTCCCTTTTCTCCACCGGAGGGAATCAAAACTCTAACATCGTCCATCTGATTTCTTCTAACCATTTCACGAAAGAATTCACTTCCACTTGCAGCGAATGTCTTTAATTGTGCTTCCGTTATTCCTTTCATTGTAGTCTTGAGCTGCGCGCGCCACCTGACGCGTTTTGCTTACACTCACGTCACCTATGACGTTTTATTCTTGACGTTTACATACGCGTCCCCTTTCTACTGAACTGCGTGTTCATTGTATTGATCGCAATAACCCCTTTTCTGCAATTTCATGGCTATCTGCTTAAAATTTACATTGTTGCTTAAGTTTTGCACAGTGTCTATGGGACAATGATCGATGAAGATCTGAAGAAATTCTTCCGAAATCCTGTCATGAGAACCACTGCAGTAGGTAGTCTTCCTAAAGGAATCTACCTAAAAGGGATAAAGGAATGGATAACATATTACAAGATCAAGTGCATGAAAACTTCCTGTCGGTGTATGAAAATAAGTCCGCTCATACTATGAAAAAAAACTAGTTCTATCTGATGACCACTGCTGCTAGCGTTATTGTTTCCCCAATTATGATTGTGTCCATTAAGATCAGTTGGGATAATGAAAGGTTCCGGAAACTGAGAAACAAGAGAGTTAAAATTAGATTGATCAATATATGTGTTTAGTGGTAGATAAAGATGGCAAACAGTAATCAGAGAGTGAGTGTGAATTCGAGCTGCAATAGTTTGTAAAGAGGTGCACAGGGCTAATGGGCATGAAGGCACAGAATTTGAAATAAAGAGAGCAACTCCTCCTGAAGCTCTTTCCTCCAACATTGGCTTTATGAAGAATATGTGGAAAAACGAAAAGACTGCCAGCTCTTTGGAGAGAGTGGTGGAGTAAAACTCTCGAAAATTGAATCGTCCGCAGATGAGTTCGCTTTGAGAGAATAATCTCATATCTTACTTTTTCAATATTATTGAATGTTTTTATAAAATCTTGCAAAGATAACATTGTTTCTTTAAATGTTTGGGCGGGTCTTTGCCTTTCTGGCGGCATCTAACCGAGTCTTCTTTTGCTTACTTAAGCTTTTAGAAGAGGTTTAACTTTCGATAAAGACGAATGGTCTAAAATACTGGAAAATGAAGGAAAGAAATTGCACTGAAAGATGAAGGAATCTGAGATGATAGAATAGAAATATCCGTAGACTGGAGCATATTACTTTTGTGAGATAAAGAATTTGCCTTAGTAGGCTGCAATACTCTACAAACCCAACAGTTTGGACATGTTAGGATAGATAATAACATCATCCCCTGTCAAGGTAGCAGGTATCTTAGCTAGAAAGGTTTCAATCTGCGTATCTGCAGATGTGGTGGAATTTTTAGAGTAGACGAGTAAGATTTACCTCTTGTGGGGATCTACTGGTGACTTTTTTGTCGGCTTCGGAGAATTACAGATTTTGTGTTACTCTCACATTTTGGATTTCTCTTTCTTGATTTAACGTGGAAAGGATTTAGAGAAATATGGATGATTTCCATCGCAATCAATGCACTTTGGGGAGGATGCGTATTTTACTGCCATTCCAAATTTCAGAGCATTGAGAGCAAGTCTCGGGGAACAACTTTGAACGGCATGACCAAATTTTTGACATTTGCACCAACGTAACGGGTTTGGAATAAAGGGTCGAACTGGATAATTGCGCTATGCAGTTTTTACCGATTTGGGAAGAACGGGCTGATTAGATGTTAATTTAAGATGCATTGTTGGAAGGAGCTTCCCATCCTGCTTAATTTTAATTCTTCCCACTGCGCTTATATTTTGTTATTCCAAAGCTTCTAAAACAGAATATTCTGAATCACTTTGCAAGTTGCTTGGAGATTCTGACACTTTATGGCTTCGGGTGCTTTTTTAATTGTATAATTTTATTAGCTTGATGTGGAGATGAAATTTCAATAAGAAGGTCAACAGAAAAACATTTCTTGATATGCTTTGTTTCCTCAACCACACTGATAATTGTTTTGTGAATCAAGATTGGAGATTTGATTTCAGGGTATCAGAAAGATATTTAACAATAAGAAAAAAAGAGAAGAATCTAAAAGACACTCACAAAAAGTGTTCATGCAATTACAATAAAAATTCGAATCCCGACGGCACCTCCCACTAATGAGACTAACAGGGGAAGGAAGAACCCACCTTGGTGCTAGTCAGGACCTATAAGCTCAGGGCCACTTCCTGGAACAGTGACCACCCTTAACGGCAAGCCTTGGAAGTTGACCACTTTTGCTTGATCGCCTTTAGCAAACCAGCCATTTAAAAGCTCAGCTCAGGGAAAAACTGAAGGATTTAATTAGCTTGGATGAGAGTATTCAATTAATTATAGATTTAAGCGAAATGGAAGGAGAAATTGAGTTATGCGAAGATTACAAAGACAAAGCAATCGAACTGACATCTAAGCTAGAAAGACAAATCGAAAATTTGAGGGACATTCCACAAGTAAGGACAAACAGTCCAGTTACAAATAATGCGGAAAATGTTACCTGTTAAGAAATCAAAGTGTTAATTTACCGAAATTAAATATACAAACATTTCAGGGCGATTGCAGTCAATTTATAGATTTTTGGAATTCCTTTGAAGTCGCAATCCATAAAAATGATTCATTAACAAAAATTGAGAAATTTACTTATCTAAAAACGTATCTTCGTGGAATTGCCTTAAATGCTGTATCGGGATTTTCATTAACTGAGCAAAATTATGATGCGTCGATACAGTTATTAAAAGAAAGATTTGGCCGAACAGATATAATCATATATTCTCAGATTCATAAACTTTTCTTGATTGATCCAGTAAAAACTTGCTCAAATGTAACAAGCTTAAGAAAAATGTATGATGCAATAGAATCCCAAAGTAGATCGTTGCAATCATTAAATGTAGCTACAGGTACTTATAGTAATCTATTGTGCCCTGTAATACTACAAAAGCTACCCGAAGAAATAAATTTAAACTATAATCGTCACCGTAGGGCAGGTGATTTATTTGATATCACAAAATTAGTAGAATTCTTCAGAATAGAAGTAGAGTGCAGGGAAGCTTCTTTATTATCAGCAAATCCTAAAATTCCTAATTTAAAGGAGCATTCATTTAGAAGTAAACCTGATCAAGGTTACAAAAATAGTTATTCTTCGCATACGAATGCCTTAACGACACACGCTGATTCATTTCACCATAAATCTGAATCGAATCGTCAATTTAATCCATAAAGAAACTATTATCCTTCTTCCGATGACAGAATGAGTAATCAAAAATGTATCTTTTGTACTGAAAAACGCATGAGCCATGATTGCTCAGTTAATGTTAATGAAAAGAAAAAAATCGTTAATGGCTAAGGAAAAATGCTTTATATGTTTTCAGAATCACATAAGAAAATTCTGCAATAGTAACTATCAATGTAAGCTCTGTGGTTCTTTTTCGCATAATTCCTTAATTTGCGAAAGATCGCAACCCGATACCGTAACTAAGAATATTTCCCCTCCAGTCGAAGAAGGGACTTTTATCCCCAAAGAAAATAATACCGCTTCTACCAAGATATCTTTCAGCACAGAACAAAAGAAAAGAAAAAATTGGGTCCCTGGATGGGTTTTATTACAACATTTTCAGCTGTGGTGAACGAAGGAAGGGGGAGTAGGACGCACCTGCGTTGCATGTTGGATTGCGGGGCCAATAAATCCTTCATCTTGAGAGGGGTGGTTGAGGAATTGGGATTGAAAACAGTGGGCAGGGAAGTTCTAGCTATTCACACTTTCGGAAGTGAAATTGCTGATCGCCGTGTTTAAGATATAGTGGAGATTACGTTAAGGAATGTACAACACCCGACTCGGTGAGTTGAAATACAATCGGTGGTTTCTGACTCGATTACTTCGGCGAAAATTCATACTCCATCGCAATTTGTTAGAAACATAGCGTTGAAAAAGGGAATTGAGTTAGTAGATGCTAGTACTTCTGAGAGGATTGATGTCTTGATTGGTTCGGATTATATTTCAGAGATTTTAGGCGAAAGGAATATAAGGATTAGTAAAAGATTGATTGCAGCTGATAGTATTTTCGGATATTTGCTGCTGGGAAAGGAGATGGGAATTGATTGTAAGGAGATATCTGCTAACCATTTGATCATCGAGGGTGAGGAATCGAGCTTTGATAGGGTAAAAGATTTGTGGTTATTAGAAACGATTGGGATAAATGCGGATAAAGAAGTGTCTCTTTCAGATAAACAAACTTTAAAATCGTTTCAACAAAATACGACGTATAAAGACAAAAGATACGAAACTCTTTTGTTATGTAAGGAGGATAATAAGGCATTACGCAGTAATTATGAAATTGCAAAACGTCGTTTATTCGGTTTAAACAAAACATTAGATAAAAACAAAGAATTATTTATTAAATACGATGGCATCATTAAGGAACGCATAAGAGAAGGTATTATAGAATGAGTAGATTTGAATTTAGACCAAAATATAAACACAGATTATTTTCTTCCACATCATGCTGTAGTGCGAGAGCGGAAGGATAGTACAAAGGTTAGGATTGTATTTGACGCATCATCAAAGGGAAAGGGCGCGTTATCGTTAAACGATTGTTTAGAGATCGGACCGAACTTAAATCCTGATTTACTTGAAATCTTGTTACGGCTTAGGTTACACAAAATTGCATTTATTGCAGATATTCAGCGCGCTTTTTTGGAAGTAGGGATCGCCGAGGAAGATAAGCAGTTTTTAAAATTCTTATGGATAACGGGGGCTTGTTCTAATCTCGGTTTCAGCCCTCACAATATTGAAACATTCCAATATAAAAGAGTCACCTTTGGAGTGAAATGCAGCCCATTCTTACTTGCCGTAGTTATTACACTGCATTTAGAGAAATTCGAAAGTGAATATGAAGAAGCGTGTAAAATGTTGAGCTCTTTGTATGTAGATGACCTAGCAACTGGCACATCAAGCGTTTCCGAAGCTATAAAATTGAGCAAAGAAATTATTTACATTCTAAGTCAGGCCAGCATGAATCTTCGAAGATGAGTTACGAACTCCCCAATTCTAAATGAAGCTCGGAAACAAGCTAATGTTGACCGTCGTGAAACATCCGAAGAATCAGGTGTGCCATTAAAAATTCTTGAACTCATTTGGGACAATATCAACGATAAATTTACCGTAGACTTTCATCAAATTTCTAAGATGAAGGACAGTAATCTTTCAAAGCGATTGATCCTGAGCATCAGTGGGATGCTGTTTGATCCATTGGGGATGATAACCCCTTTTACTGTCAGAATGAAGTTGTTACTACAGAACACCTGGGAACGGGAGCTAAAATGGGATGAACCACTACCACCGGACATTCAAGAGACATTTCTGTCATGGCTGGATGAGGTAAACACTATCCCTCAGATTTCTTTGCCTCGTCCTTACTTCCTTGATGCAGAAACTCCAATGGCTGAAATTCACATTTTCTCCGATGCAAGCCCAAAGGCTTATGGTTGTGTGGCCTACTTCAGGAAAGTGACCAACATGAAGGTGAACTCCAGTTTCATAGTGGCGAAATGCCGCCTAGCTCCATTGAAAAAATTGACTCTGCACAGACTCGAACTCATAAGAGCCCTTGTTTCTGCCAGATTAGTAGAATACTTAAAACGAGCATTTCCCTGGATTACATCTGACCACATCTTCTTCTGGTCGGATTCACAAATCGGCTTCATTGGATAAAAGGAGACCTTCTACGATGGAAGGAATTTGTGAGAAATTCAGGAGAAAACCAATCGAGACCAGTGGAATTACTGCAGAGGAAAGACGAACCCCACAGACAAGTTAACCCAAGGACTGTCTATCCGAGTGTTAGCGCAAGATGATGTTTGGTGGCATGGTCCAGACTGGTTGTTTAACCTAGATCTATGCCTTGACAACACAGTGAACAGCGAATTCAACGAAGTTGAAGTAGCAAACGAATTAAAGAAAGACTATGTTCCATCGAGCAACCTAGTAATGACTGTAACCGGAACACATTGTGATGATTTTCTCGATAAACTTCTCAAAATCACAAATGACTATGTAAAACTGATTTGTATTATTTAATATATTTTAAGATTTTTAGCTAATTGCAGGTACCCTCAGTCAAGGACTGCAGGGCTCATTACTGCTGATGAAGGAATTCAGGCAGAAAACCAATTAATCCGAATGGTTCAACGTGGTAAATTTAAGGAGGAAATTAGAGATTTGAAAAGAGGTAAGAATGTTTCAAGGAAAAGTAAACTGTCAACCTTAAATGTATTTTTGGACGAAAATAATATTCTAAAAGTGGGAGGCAGGTTAAAAAACTCCAAATTAAATGTTTATTCAAAATATCTTATTGTGTTACCATCGAATCATGTTTTAACTTACAATATTTTAGTGCCTTATCATAAGAAATATTTACATTTGGGAGCACAAGCTTTGTCATATCAAGTACGTCAGAAAATTTGGCCAATCAATGGAAAATATGGAAACCCGATTATCTTTATAGTTTACAACAACGTTACAAATGGAAATTCATTAAGAATAATGTAAAACTCGGAACACTTGTTTTGATAAAAAATACAAATTTACCTGGAACAAAGTGGCTGTTAGGAAGAATTACTGAAGTTTTCCACGGTAATGACAACCAAATTAGAGTAGTCAATATTAATTTACCAAATGGCAATATAATAAAACGAAATGTTCGTGATGTAGCTATTTTATTTTCTGGACATGAAGTGTATTAATGTTATTGTTATTTGTTTTAGTTTATATAATATATTTATTATGGAATTTAATAATCAGAATTGTATTTGTATTTATACTAATTATATAATTAGTATAAATACATATTGTATAATTATCGTGAATTTATTGTTTTATTGTAACTATTATATGAAGGTCTTGTTTTATTGTATGTACAATTTTATGAAGGTCTTCATCCGGGGGGTGGATGTTAGAGTTTTGACTCCCTCCTGTGAGAAAAGGGAAAATTCTGTTCCCCTAACTATATGTATTCTAGACGCCGACGCGGCGACATGTACATACTCTCTCTCTCATCTTTGTGTTGTGATGTGTTTGTGTGGTAGCTTAGAAATGTCCGTGTCCATATATGTGTGAAAATAAAACCTATGAAAGTGTCAACTCCTGCTTTGTCATTAATGGAATTGTCATGCACTGATTGAACAGACGACTTTACACGCTGAAGAATGATCGGAAAGCTGAAGAAGGGGCACAGTTTGACCAGTGTAGTTGAAAAGTTCTTATTCAATAAAAGTTTCGATTCGCGCGCTTCGAAAGCCTTCCAAACAATAGGTACAGTAGTTAGAAAGATTTGTAGTGGCCTCTCTAGGAAAACAACTGCAGTGAATGACAGATATATCGTCCTACAGACGAAAAGAGCCCGATACCAGTCAGCAAGAGCCACTGCTCAACAACTGTGTATAGCAACAGGGCGACGAGTGTCACGGTTTACTATGGTTAGACGGCTTCACAAAGTGGGCTATTCACCCACCGTCTTGAACGCTGCATCCCTTTGAAAGTTGGTCATCGATGGCACCGTTTAGAGTGGTGTAAGATGCACAAAATCTGAACATCTCATTAATGGAGTCGTGCCCTCTTTACGTATAAGAGTCGTTTCAGTCCCATAAGTGATTCTCAACGCCAGTTGAGTAGGGAGAGGTCCGAACGTGGTTTTATCCCAATAACATCATTGAAAGAGACCTCTACGGTGGTCCTGGAGTTTACGTTGTGGAGGCATTATGCTGAACTGGCGGTCAGAGCTCCACGTTTTCGACAGAGGTTCTGTAACCGGAAATTGCTATTGTAAGGAAGTGATCCATCCCAATGTTCGTCTGTTCCGAGGTGCTAGTTGACCAGACTTCTTTTTTATGGATGACAATGAATGGCCACACCGGACTGCTGATGCCCAGTAGTTACTGGAAAATAAAGAAACCACTCGAATGGACTGGCAAGCATTCTCTGCTGATTTAAATCCCATAGAACATGTGTGGGATGCTTTGGGGAGACGCCTTGCGGCACGATTACATCCTCCGGGGAACACCCAATAACTGAAGCAGATGCTTACTGAGGAATGGGCACTCTTATCTCAATAACTATCTGGCCTCAATAACTGGTGCTGAGTATGGAGAGACGGCGCGAAGCCACCATTGCAATAAGGGGAGGGGATATCCCATACCAAGGAACATCTGCTTGTTGTTCTTCCTCTTGGACAGACAATCACGTGTAACGATACTATGAGTTCAATAAAGCCCTTTTTTTTGTTTGTTTGATACTATATGCATTGTATTCATTTTTGCGCAACTATGCTTTCGTCACCGTTTAAGTACAAAATGATGTCTCTCATTTCTGAATTTCCTGTCTCTCAGATGATTCGACGTTGAGTTATGGCCAAAAAAAAAAAAGCCCCTGTTGCTCAATTTTGCACACCAGTGTAAGGACTCCCAATTGGTATATATCACGGAACGCTCTAATTCCTCCTTTGGAGGGCGAAAACGCAACAAAGTATGCTCAAAGCACCGCAGAAGGAGTGTATATTGCCCGCTAATAAATATGCTTAATGTATGACAGGGCATACTTTCCCCTGTCTTACTGACAATTTGTCGGTAAACTGGGCACACATCAAAGATCCCCGGAAAACCGCAAGAGAAGCGAAGCAGGGGAAAGTGTGCCTTGTCTACAGACTCACAGGTCATAAGAACGGCGCTTGCTTCAGAGAGTCGTTTCGGTGGGTTTTAGGGATTAAGATCCTGGAGAGTAGGCTCAGTGGCATTTTCAGGGACCATTTTCCCAGAGTTGCACGGTTTTTTTTTTAAATAATTTTTATTTTTTTTCCTATGGGGAACGAAAATTTCCTGAGCTAATTTTAGTTATTTCAGTTTTATTCTGAGTGGTTTAAAAGTTAATATTAGCCCAAAGTTTTTTTTTTTTTAATCAACACATGGTTTTCATACTTAGAGAATGTTGTCTTGGTAAATATAAGTGTTTATATATGGGATCATCTTATTTTAAGAAAAAAAAAAGACTTTCCCTGAAGTAAATTTTTTAAATATGAAATTAATTCCTTGTGATGTAATTGTGAATAAATGACTGCATAAAAAATGTGTTCATCGGAACTAAGCATTGTATAAAATAGCATTATATAAGTTCATCAAAGAAGGTAAGCATTGTATTGAAATAGCCACTTGCAGTTTCAGAATGTACAAGGAAAGGAAAACAAACAATAAAGCGCATTTCTCATCAGAATAAAAATCTAAAATAAATGCACGTGGGAAGAAATAAGTTTGAGGGTTATGAAACATTTGGTGCATTTTTAGAAAATTTACAATTTTCTTAGGACTGGAATTAATTGAGAAAGAAACATAACTATTACATAAATGTATAGGTGGGACTTTAAATTTTGTGGAAAAAAAATGCATAATATTTTTATTCACTCTCTGTGTCCCTTATTTTCTATAATACATTCTTTCGGCAAACAATGTTTTTCTTTTTCTTTTTTTTTTTAAAGATGGTAATTTATAAACTGTGAAAATATGATATTATAGTAATATTAATTAAAGTAATGGCATTAAAGTACTTAATAATTGTGCTTTAGTTTTTCATTCCTGTGAGAATTTGAGAAATTAAATTTTTAGTAGGGACCTACATATTCCTTTGAATAAAGAGAAATCATCTCAATTCTATTTCTTATTTATGCTTATGATTTGAAAATATTCTGTTGTAAATATTTAAATGGTTCTATTTAAACTAGTGATGTTTTGACGGTCATAATTTCTTCGACAAAATTGCTGGTTTAGAAAAACTGCAGATTCTTGCGAATTTTTGTAAAATCACTTTTCAGTGAAGTGTTAAAAATCGAAGTAAAGTTTTTTTCATTAATATTCATTGGTATATAAGGACAGAAATTAAGTGTTAAACTACTTTAATTCACTAGTCTTAATTACAGTCACAGTCAACAAACTAGTCTTAAATTAAACTACTTTAATTCATTTTCCAAAAAAGATAACAGATTTTAACAAATTAACTTTGTAGGTAATTTTTAAATGAAAAGTAATGTTCAAATTAAAATTCGGAAACCCATTTTTTTTTTTTTTCACAACGATTCGTCACTTTATTTTTACCCAAGATCCTTTTGAGTTATATACTTATATGAGCATATATTACTCATATTCTTGTGCCACTCTCAGAGATTAATGTAAACTTAACCGATCTCGGCTTCTAGCTGATTCTTTCTTCAAAGTGAGGAATGAGAGAGAGAAGGAAAACTTTCCACATTGTCAAAAAATAATATTTTAGATGGCACAATATTAAAAGAATCCAATGAACTAATCTGAAATTAAGACTACTGTCCCAAATAAAGCAACATTTTTTTTGGGGGGGGCAGAGGGGGAATTGATACATATTAATATCTTCTATAAGACAAGTAAAGTACTAATAAACAAAATCCATTTAAGTACACAAATATATTTCAAAAGACTAAGAGATATATAATCGCGATGAAATTCATATTTATCCAAAATTAATAAGAAAAAGAAAAGGAAACTTTTAGTTTTAGATTCATTAATTCGAACTTTAAAAATACATTATATGGATATATAGATTTTTTTTTTTTCACTTCCACTTGTGAATTTGTAAAATAAATAAATGCAAGAATCAAAAGAAAAATGCCTCCCACTTTTAAATATTCAATTTACCAAGGAAAAACTATTTGTTAAGATTCTGCAGAGAGCAGGAGCAACTTTCATTTGTGTTTAAGCACATCAGCGCTTTTCTGTCATTATGATGGACTACACATAATAGTAAATTCCATAAATGTACTTCAAATTGTTTTTGTACTTGAAATTTCATTGTTAAAAAGTGATAAAGAAGAATTTTGTAGAAACTGTAGCTTTAAAAAAGAATTAAATTAGAGGAAGTTCTGCAATAATTTTGTGTAAAATACAATTATACATTTTAAGAACGATTACAAATGTTCTTGAGTTTTCCGTTCTGTTAGTCTTTATTAATTTCGCAAGTATACAAATATATTCATATTATTGATTTTCAATAACATGTTTGAAACTTGCACTATCTGATCGTTAAATTCCTGGGGGAAAAAAACATCACCGATGGATGTGCACTCAATGAAATAAATTGAAAAACTAGATTGCGATAAAAGAACCATTCAAGACATTTTCTTCTTAACAGGGAGACATCAGTCAAGCGATGTCCTCCTATGCATCTCAACTCATCACGGCTCTCATATGACCTTCGGAGAGACACCTCGTTAGCACCGGAAAACTCGCGGTCAGTCTATACGATTGTATGATTTGTCCGTACCGATCATAAAACTGTCAATCAGTGGTCTTGTTTACAAGCCAATTGTGTTACTGATAAGAATCAGTTCCTTAAGAAGTTACACCATTTTAAACATTATTTAAAAATCTCAGATTTTAACATGATGTGTTAATGCAAATTTGAATAATTAATCAATTTTTGAGATTTTTTTTCATTAATACTATGTCATACGTTTCAATACAGTCTGAGTATTTTTCACTGTGTCTTTAATGGAAGATAAATTGCTTTCAATTAATTTATTCAAAAATGTATGATAAAAATCAAGGACGAATGTTATTTTTTCTCATATAAATACTGTATCTACTTCGGAACAATAATGATTTCTTCTATATATTAGATAATTAATTACTTCATATAAATATAACAATCTTCACTAAACAAAAGGGTTTTGGTTTAATCAGTTTTTGCTTTATTTCTTCTTCATTCGTATGTTTAATTCATTAAGTTCGAATTCTGAATTATATGTTATTTAAACATAGGCGCTTAAAATATGTTGTTTCTTAAGTTGAAGTACAATTAAATGAGGTTGCTCCTATTGGATTTCTAAGGAGGGAAGAGTTGCAAAAGCAATTCTTGAAATGCCATAAGTAATAAGAAAATGTCCAAGCACGGATGTTACATTTCTATGAGATGGCGTGTAACGACAATTTCAAAAAATCAATTTCCAGAATAGAAGCGCTATTACAAATTTAAAACTTTCTCGTTATCATCGAAGATTCAATTTCAATGTTCTAAAATTTTTTTTAAATTAGTACTCTGATAAGGATAAATTATTTGTCCGCTATATGAGTTTTCATTTTGTATATAAAATGCTGCAAGTGGAGAGTGCATAAAAACCGAGAGCTTAATGACATAGAAATATATTAATATTTCGCTAATTGGTCAATTGCTGCTTTGAAAATCTATAAGACATGTTAGCTGAATTCAAATTTAATTTTCTTCTAGATGAACTATTAAAAGATAACCGAAATCTACTGCTGAAAAGTAAAACAGAATAAAAAATGATTTATGCATTAATATATGTTAATATTTTTTTAAAGATTGTTCTTACATGTAAAATGAGGCTTTAAAACTCGTGACGAATGAAGCTTTGTTAATGCACTTTTCAACAATATAGAAATACACTTTTACTATAAGTTTTGCTCATAAACTATGCTTTTTTAGTCTTGGTTATCATATTCGATTTCTAGTCAAGATCTTCCATTTATATTTATGTATGAAAAGATAAAATTTTCATCTATGTACCCACCCTTGTAACAAGTGCGAAATTATTATCAGTCCCGAATAATTAAGAGATGAAAGGTCATGTATATGTCTACGCGCACAGCCTCCTCACTTTCTCGTATGCGAAGTAGAGAGAGAGTGCTATAATCGCGAAAAGAGTCGAATTGAAGATTTTAACAAATCTCCCTTGTCTCAGACCTGATCGAAAAAGAAAAACACAGATAATTCAAAAACGCTTTCAGTTAATGATGACATTTGGTATATGGTTTTTACATCAAGCTTCTGGATTTCTGTCAATTTTGAACAAAATTCATTCAAAGCAAGTCTCTGGCCAGTTGTCCGATTACAACTAAACTGTTCGGAAATTTCGTTCGTGGGATTTGCCCATTGAGGTTCTCTCTCATAAACAAGCTCACCAGATTATGAAATAAACTTTTCCGGAGGAGTAATAAGCGTTGGAGAGGAGTGTGGGAACTTTTTCATACAGCAGTTGATGAAATAACCTAGGATTTGGAAGGTCAAGGTGTTACTCATGTCCACCGTATAACAATACAAAAAGATAGACAACTCCTGGAAATCAAGCCTTTGACCCTCACATTCCATTCGTCTAAAATCCAAAATACATTAAAGCTGGTTACATAAAATTTGGCCGTCAGGCCTTGCATTCCCAATCCTTTGTGATGTTTCAAGCGTCAGCGTTTTAGTCAATCCAAAGCTGCTTGCCGCGGATCTCTAACTTGAGTCCGCTGTGCGGAGACAGGCCATGAAAACTCTGATTGTACTGCGCAGAAAAAATGCTTCATTTGCAAAGGTTCGCACACTTCCTTTTCTCTCTCCTGTCCATCGTTGATATCTGAAAAGAAAGTAATTGCCGAAACGGTGAAACGGGGCATTTCATATTCGGAAGCAAAGCGAATTGTGAGCGCTCGTAGATTTGTTGATGGATCTGGATCTGGCTATTGAAATGCTGTGAAAAAAAAAAAACACTCAAAGCAATGGGCACTCAGATCATGCCTATAATCCTGCATGTTGATAATGTTTCAACCATTTTATGCACCCACTGAAACTTGTCCCAAATCTGACTCACTTATAAAATACTTTTCACCCAGTATTCCTATGGAAAACACTTATCAAGATATTTCACAATGTAAAGTTGCTGCCACTTCACAAGACTTAACAAGTTTCAAATCCGTTACAAACAGAAAAAAATTTAAGAACAATTCCAAACCTAAAGCTAACAGCCACACCGGAAATAATAATAATAAAAAAACTGAATGTTTTAAAAACTCATCCCGTGAAATTTCTCCTAAGCCTCGTACAGATAACGAGCATTTTCAGAAATTATGGGAAACACCATCCAGACAAAAGTCTACTTCTACTCTAAAACTGGATACTAAAGATTCCAGCTTGAGACAAACAAAGAACATGGTGGCAGACTCAGATCCTTAAGTTCTGAGGGTGCCAATCCGTTGCAGTCCGAAGATGCCCCAGAAATGCGAACCTCGAGTGCGTCCGAGGATATTTTGGAATACAATATCAGTGAAGAGGTGGATGCATCTCGTGGATTCATACTCCGCCTCCTCCTAAAGCACAAAAAACGAAGAGGAAACGTATAATTCCAACAAAATACAAAACTCTCCAACTTTCTTAATTCACTTTTTAATTTAATAAATAGCTGTTTACATATTCTTATTTTAATTTTTTAACCTTTATTTTTTTCTTTTTATAAGGTTTTAAATATTTTACCCGACAGTTTTTAGCTCTCAGTGGGTTTGTTTTTTATAAGCTTATTTTCATACTGCATGCCATAAATGAGAATCATAATTTTAAACTTTAATGAAATTGTCAAATTGCCATGTGTTTATCGCAGCTTGGCCAAATCGGGCTCTTGCACCATTAATCCCAAAATAACCAAACAATCAACTAATTACTATTTAATACGATAACTCAAAGCCAAAAATGTTTGACGAATTAAATTTGGGACACAGAATTAAATACTAATCACATCATATTAAAGTTTAGATATCTATCTAAAGCTGTGTGTGTGTGTGTGTATGTGTGTGTGTGTGCGCGCGCGCGTGTGTGTGTGTGTGTGTGTGTGTGTGTGTGTGTGTGTGTATGCGCATTGGCGCTCTACAGTCTAAACCATATGACATATAACTACCAAACAAATGATCCATAAATACTTTGGAGAATGGGAATGCGCACCTCAGAGTAATTATTTTTGAAATTCTAATTAGAATATTATTCAATAAAAAATTAAGGAAAATTCTGGCTTTTATCCTCAATAACTTCCGAAATTATTACAACACAAAACTGATTTTTACATGATCTTAAAGTTAAAAACAAAATCTTTTCAATGAGACCAATGTTTTAACCAATAATTTTTCTATTTTTAATAAGTTTTTTTTAAATATTTTAATTATATTTTCCCACAATTTATTTGGCAAGAAATGAAAATAAAATTTAACTTACATAAACATATTATAATCGCGTGGAAATAATTAGCTTTTATCAGCCAGCTTCCATAACGTTGACACTAACTCAAATTGGAAGATTAAGTTAATTCTTGTGATAAGCTAAACCTAAGGAAGTGCAATGTTCAGCAAATGTTAGTATAAAATGGAACAAAGATAAAATGGGATATTTTCTTAAAAAAATGAAAATTTTCTTAAAATGATGAATGGGATATTTTCATGAAAAAATAAATATTTTCTTAAAAAAATGAAAAACATTTTCTATGACGATTTAAAATAGTCATATTATTAATTCAGTCTTAGTTAGGCATACATAGTTTAATATATGCAGGATATCCACTCTAATCAGGATCCAACAGTTAATTTCTAAAACTTTATTACTAGCATCCAAGTCTAATAAAAATGGTCCATATGATATAAATAAATCTAAAAAATCCTAAACAATAAATGCTCTGATGAATCACGAATTTTAATTTTTTTAGACAGATTCTTTGTTTTGTAAGTCATATTTAATGAAATGTTTTTGAGATAATTATAAAGAAAAAAATTCCATTCTTTTTCAATTAAAACTTAATGGGTTATGAAAATTTGAATGTCTCTACTCTACAAAAATGCGCGGTTTTAGACCTTTCCATCGACCGTCTTGAAGAAAATACAGCATTCAGTGCTTGGACTTTCCCCAAGACTGGTTATTAATAATAAAAATGTTGATTGTCCTAAAATAATGATATTCAAAGTTTTATGATTCGGCCAAGCTTAATCCCACAAGATTGAAATGTTAGACTGTCAAGATAATTTTACTGAATATGATTTATAAGATCTAGGGATTGCAATACCGGTATACCGGCATACCGAATACCGGCATTTTGTGCCATTTGTACAGTTTTGTAATACCGGTATTCACAAGTTTAAATACCGTTTTTTCGGTATTTAATAGAACTTTTTAAAATTGTCTCCACTATATGTTCAGGGATCGCCAACATAGCAAAATAGTATACGTTTTTGTTTTTATATCTCCCTAACGGATGAAATTAATTAGACTGTGAATACAAAGTTGCATCAAGGACCATCTGGTCCCTCTAGGACTATTATTAAGATATTTTGCTAATTTTGGAAACAATTAATTTCCCCACTTTATAGTGCATAATTGATCCATCAGAATACCTTACATTATTATGAAATCGTAATTTAAAATAATTTCTTTTGCTTTGATAAGATGTATTTCATCCAAATTTGACTAAATTAATGTCAGTAATATAGTCGGAGAGGACGGCTAGTATTAATAAGGTTAAGTTAGTTATGCCTGTAATCATTGATGAACTTCATCTCATAGCAACAAAAATTTAGGTATTTTAACTGAAGCAAAAGCAGCACAATGATGAAAGAGCTTTCTGGCTGGCTAGCTATACTTCAGAGTGACGAAAATTTTCAGGTTGGAGACAAAAACTGACAAAATCGCTCCAGTTATTGAACCTGAAAGCTGCAACAAAGTATTACTTTGAAATAGCACTTGAAATGGAAATGAAAGAGATCACTTAGGACGCATCGGGAAGTCATAAGCATTCATATGAAGAAGAAAAAAAATTCGAAATCGGTATAGTGGTTGTAGATGGGAGCTCTGATGAGATTTCTTTGTCCATATAAAAAGCACAGCGAAATAGTGCATTTTCGATGTCTCTTGAAAATGGGCATGATGGAGGGCAACAAACCATGAAGATGCAATTAAAAACTGTAATCTTTCACGTGAAATTAAAAACAAAAAATTCAAAATCTGTTCAATGGTTGGAGCTGGGAGCTCTGTCTCTAGTTCTCACCATCCAGAATGCGTAGTGCGTAGTGAAGTCTTGTTTGTCTGATTTCTCCAGAAAATAGTAGTTGGTAGAAAGTAAACGACTCCTGATGATACATTTAGAGATCATGATCTTTCAAATAATTTTTTTTTTTTTAATTCGTCCAGTGGTTGGGGCTAGCGAACTTTTTCGTTTGATTCCCTCGTAGAAAGACTACAGGAAAATTTTATTTATTTTTTATATTTATCCTAAATACAAAGGATGGTGGAAAAATAGGAAACTCTTATTGACAGAATTGGGGTCATAAGCTTTCATATAAACAAAAGTTTTTGAAATCAGTCCCTTCTCTATTGGAAAACACTGAATTCTCTCATGGGATTGCTTCATAGAGAATGTACACTAAAGCTCTTTCATTTATGGCAAAGGTGTAGGTGAGTGGGAATCTTTAGATCCTATCCAGAGGTCCTAACCTTTCATATGGAACAAGAGTTTGCGAAATCAAATCAGTGGTTAAGGCTGGTTCCTCGGTATTTCTTCTTATCTTAAATGCATGGATACGGAGTATTCATTACTACTTCTTCTTTTGCTTTCAGTTTTTATTGTACGTGGAATGAACGAAATTCTCTCGGGCAAAACGAAGTAACGACTTCGTAAAGGGGACATAAAGACGTGGTTTTCAAATTAAAACACCTTAAGGTATTTGTCTACAACAAAAATGAATGTTCAGTAGTTTATAGTGAAACTCCAGAATTTTTTTTTAATCTTAAAAGTTGAATAAGAAATATTTGGTCTAAACTATCACAACCACTTAACAGTATTACGACAACAGCATATTTATCATATTAGTCGAAATCCAATAAAAAAATACATTCATCTCTAATCTGAAACATCCTATCAAAAGTTAATGTTTTAAGCTTGATTCGTGTGCACCAGCCATTCCAATCAATAGGCTGTAATGATTCAACTTCTTCCTGGGTGACCACTGTGACATTCCTTTTTCCCACACTCGATAATTTACATTCCGGGCCATTCTTCATCAACGAAACTCCCACAGTGTTAAGTGCCTCCAGATTGCCAAATGGAAGACCCTCCTTTTAAGTACGGTCATCTGGCCATTTAGTGCTAATCCAGATAAGGAACCACACGTGCGTTCCCCAGGGAAATAAATCGTGTCTTCGAAAGGCGACAGTGTCAAACACTCCAGATGTCCTTCATTTTCCCATTGTGGAGGGTAGATCATCAATGAACATTTCCCACGATTGGCGACCAGAGACGATTCAGGTTGTTCTGAACGGTGATTGGGTAACAGGGAGTCTGAGAGGAAAATAAAAGGTGAGATTTTTCGGAAGAAGCGGAGAGAAGCTTCGTGTGAACCAAGGAAAGAAGCTTCGTGTGAATCGGACTTCTGAGTAAAATTCCACCCGAAGAAAATTCGGTGGATTCCGAGAGCTATCCCTGGAGTAGCCTCAGACGCCAACAGCCTGTTAGCTGTTCTTGTAAAATTGTTTCCTTCGAAATTGTTCGAGAAACTATTCTTGTTTAATTTTCGTGTTGTAAATAGCATCATTCATTTAACCTAGATTAGAAAGAGTTGTTTTTATGTAATAAAGCTGTAAATAAAGAATTTTATCAGAACGCTACCTGTTATTGGATCGAGACTTTACAGCTTTAATATTTGGTGGCAGCGGTGGGATAGAACTTTGCGCGGTAAGCAATCATTAGCTAACTGGACTTGCGTTTCAGACTCAGAGATTTCTAGTCTGAGAAAACTTACAATATCTAGGTTAAAGTTACTTTTAAAAAAGTTGCGTGGTAATTGCCAACTTCAAGATCGACGAGTGGAACTCAAAGCGAGGAAGAATCCCTGAGCTGCAAGAGCGTACTGACCCAAGTTAGAAAGGAATTCTCCAGCTGCAAGTTCGACGAGTGGACTCAACTTCGATTGGAATTCCCTCTACCTCCAACCTGGTATCAACCAACCGACGAAGTGTTCCGAGTCTCCTGCACACCGGTGAGTGCTTCCTAACTTTCCTTTCTCTAGAGGCAGTAAATTTATTATAAAAGTAACTGTCGATTACTGAAGTAAATTTGAAATTTCAGTGTAGTATTTTCGAATTGGCTATTAAAGCAATTCAGTAAAGAAATTTTAAATTAGTTGGGACTAATTGTAAAGATTAAAATTTTGGTGTACAAGTTCTGTTAATAATATAGAAGTAATGTTAAATTGTAGATGCTAATTAACTTGTAAATGCTAAATGTAACCACAGGTTTCAGTGGCTGAACCAAATGCATTCGATGAATGATAACTTTGACTTTTATCGAATGTGTATTAGATGAAAAATTGTGTGACAGTTTGCAGTAATTAGTTGAATAGAAATCTGCTAATTTCAGTAAATTATTCAAAACTGGTGAAATATTTAATAGAATTTATTTTGTGTATTGTATAAATCAACTGTGTTTTATGTGTATTGTTGATACATAAAGGAGTTCCTTGTGTTTAAAATCAGTTGAGTTTTGTGTAGCTTAAAATATTTTTTTGAGAGTAAGATAGCTAATCAGTTTGTAAGTAGAATTAAATTAAGAAATGGCTTTCTTAAACAGAGCGTTAAAAATAGATTTATTTTCCCTGACGGAAGAATTAGGGATCGAGACTGACCCCTCAAATAAAGTAGTAGATCTGATCAGGAAAATTAAAGAGTTCCCAGATATTGACTTCGTAAAAGATAGATATGAAGTTATAGTGGAAGAACGAAAAACAGAGAAAGAGCGCGTAGAGGCAGAATTACAAGCTGAAAGGCAGCGCGAACGGGAATTTGAGTTGGAGCGTTTAAGAATATCTAATTCCTCGGAAATTAATAGCTCACATTCAAGCCGAAATGAAAATTCTAGACCGCGAAGAGATATTAAGCATTTAATGCCTAAGTTTGATAGTAACCAAACTGATATGTCAATTTATCTGACGTTACTAGAGAGGCAATTAAAAACCTCCGAGATTGACGAGGCTTAATGGGTCTCTCAACTACTGTCATTATTGCCGTTAGATTTGGCTCACATCATAGCGAAAGAACCGGAAGACAAGGCTCAGGATTACGAGCATATTAAACAAGTTTTGCTGGAACGATTTAAGATAAAAACTGAGACATATAGGCAGCGTTTCGTGAGCCATCAGAAAAAACCGAACGCATTGTGGAAGGAATTAATTTTTGATCTGGAACATTTCTTAGATGGTTGGCTTTCGGGATCGGGTGTAACGGATTTTACCGGGCTAAAGAAATTGCTAATCACCGACCAGATAAAAAAACGCGTCCCGAGCCAGATAAGAGACCATTTTCTAGACGTATGGTCGGAGTTCGTGGATCCTTTTGTTCTAGCCGAGAAACTGGACCACTACGAATCGGTGCGGACGAAATCCAACTTTGTAAAATTCCCCGAAAGAAAAATGGTTGAGAGAAACAGACCGTTTTCGCCTAAGAAAGAAGAGAAGTATAAAGCTACGGAAAGAATGGCAAACGCTAAACCCAATGAGAATAAATCGTGGAGGAATTTAGCCCCACAAAGGAATTGGAGGGGAGACAATTTTGATCAGCGGAAACAATTACAATGTTATGAATGTCTGTCTACGACGCATTTAAGGCCAAACTGCCCTCAATTAAAAAGGAATCAACCGACAGAGCAGATAAATCACGTAGGAAGCGCGCACGAAAATGAATTATTTGCTCCCTATATAAGTGAAGAATCCGTTAACGGATCGGAAATTAAAATTCTCCGGGATTCAGGCGCCAGCGTAGATATCGTTACACGAAATTACGTCAGTAATGCAGATTTCACCGGTGAGGTAATTTGGGTCAAACAACCATTGGACTTAGATTTGAGGTGTTTGCCTCTGGCACGTGTAAAGCTCACTAGCCCAGAGTTCGGGGAGGTCGTCACAAAGGCCGCTATTGTCGATTCATCTCTCGATCAAGGAATTTACCTTCTTAGTAACGCAACGGCCGAGTTACTTAACAAAAGTATCAGTATTGCCACTGTGAATGCTGTCACTACTCGTTCACAAAAGAAGGGGGAAAACGCGAAAGGGGATGGAAAAGCAAGGAGAATAGAAAGCGGGACAGGAGGGCATCAGTACAAGGCTCCTAATAATGTGATGAATAACATTGTGCCCGATTCTGCTTCATTACGTTCGGCAACCAGATCACCTACAATTGATGTGTCTACAAATCGCAACATGTTTAATGTTAGTACTGCAGTGTCTACTGCAATAAATTCTACTCCTGTTATTGCTGTTCCCCCAATGTCCACTACTGGTGTGATTGGCAAACATGGACAGCCTCAAGGGAGTGCTCTTCCTACTAATCGTATGACAGCAACTTCTGGAAAGACTTCTCAGTATTCAGTTCCACAGTCACAGCAGGCTTATTTTCAATTTGGACAACAAAAGTTTAATCACCTGCAATCTAATCCAATTCCAGCTCCACAAATGTTGTTTCCAAATTTTGTAAGAAATGCTCCTCATCAACAAATTCCAACTGTTTCTGCTGCAGCAGCAGCGTCTAATTTATATTACCCACCACCTATCCAGAGACCTGGGCCTGCAACTGTTACTCAAGCTGCACCTCAGCCTCAACAAAAAATTGGAATTAGACCACAAGCCAGTGTGCTGGTTCCTGGAGGAAAATTAACACCAGCCCAGCAGGCAAAACTAAGAGCAGAAGCTGTTCAACAAACCCACATGTTCTTTGCTCAGTCAAAAACTGGCAAACCTGATGAATCTGTATCTAATATGCTTTCCCAAAATAACAAGAATAACATTCAAGGAGGAGTGATTCAGAAAATGCCCCTGATTATACAAAAAAATTTATAGTCCAAACTGATGCGTCGGATGTAGGGATGGGAGTTGTAATGTCTCAATTAGATTCCGAAGGCAAGGAACATCCTATTTTATATCTAAGTAAGAAATTTTTCAGAAGCGGAAAAGAAATATAGCACTACTGAAAAAGAGTGTGCTAGTATAGTATATGCCATAAAGAAGCTTAAATTTTACTTGGATGGCCAGCACTTCACTATTGTCACGGACCACAATCCGTTAGTTTGGCTAAAAACCAATGCGAGTAACAACCCTAGATTGATGAGATGGTCATTGGCTTTACAACCATACAACTATACTGTCACACATAAACCGGGCAGTAAGCACCAGAATGCTGATGGTTTGAGCCGCTGTGACCTTTAAAAAAAGGAAAATCTAGTGATAAATTTTAATGTGTAAACGGTATTTTAATGTGTAAATAGTGTTTTAATGTAAATTGTTTTTTTAAAATGTATTTGTATTGTATAATTGCCTCTAAGAAGGGATAGTTGGTTCCACGACCCAGTAGTGACTTTCGTCCAAGACTGGACAAAAGTTCCCTTTCAAAGGGGGGGGGGGGAGTTGTAATGATTCAACTTCTTCCTGGGTGACCACTGTGACATTCCTTTTTCCCACACTCGATAATTTACATTCCGGGCCATTCTTCATCAACGAAACTCCCACAGTGTTAAGTGCCTCCAGATTGCCAAATGGAAGACCCTCCTTTTAAGTACGGTCATCTGGCCATTTAGTGCTAATCCAGATAAGGAACCACACGTGCGTTCCCCAGGGAAATAAATCGTGTCTTCGAAAGGCGACAGTGTCAAACACTCCAGATGTCCTTCATTTTCCCATTGTGGAGGGTAGATCATCAATGAACATTTCCCACGATTGGCGACCAGAGACGATTCAGGTTGTTCTGAACGGTGATTGGGTAACAGGGAGTCTGAGAGGAAAATAAAAGGTGAGATTTTTCGGAAGAAGCGGAGAGAAGCTTCGTGTGAACCAAGGAAAGAAGCTTCGTGTGAATCGGACTTCTGAGTAAAATTCCACCCGAAGAAAATTCGGTGGATTCCGAGAGCTATCCCTGGAGTAGCCTCAGACGCCAACAGCCTGTTAGCTGTTCTTGTAAAATTGTTTCCTTCGAAATTGTTCGAGAAACTATTCTTGTTTAATTTTCGTGTTGTAAATAGCATCATTCATTTAACCTAGATTAGAAAGAGTTGTTTTTATGTAATAAAGCTGTAAATAAAGAATTTTATCAGAACGCTACCTGTTATTGGATCGAGACTTTACAAGGCCTTGGCAATCAGTTTTATAACGTGCTATCGTCGGAAAGAATGCCGATGGAAAGAATATTGTAATGTAAAAAAAAAACGCTGTTTACTTTATCACCTGCCTCATTATTGCACTGTGCCTTCGATTGAAGACAAGTATAACATTTTTAAAATAGATGAAAACGACGCAAGTATACGAATACGAACGCTCAGAAATGAATCGCTTATAAGTGATGAAGGGTCAAAAATGGGCCTGAAACGCACCAGGGGAAATTTCAATCCGTTAAAATCTAACTTTAAAAAACTATCCTTATTATTCTATCCTCATTTAAAAACTATCCTAATTATCTTTCTTACCACAAAATTGTAACTCCATTTAAAAATTCTAAATTGCTAAATTTTTAAAAAGATTGCATACAAGGAAAACATATTTTATAATAAAAATAGAATAGTTTTTGCAATGAATTGTTTTACGGAGAAAATCGTTGATTCATTAAATTTTCAAAGGAACATCCTGCTTCCGTTTGTAAGCATTTCTTTCTCGTATACGAAGAGAATTCAAATAGCAAATATTTTTATCGCCAAAAAGATTCCACTTTGAGATTTTGCCGAAACTCCATGAGTCAGAAAATTGCATTTTGGAATCTTATCTGTTTGTCTGTGAATGCAATAACTTGAAAATGAGGACCTGCGGGCAAGAGATTTCACACACGGCACAGTTTCACCAAATTCTTCAGATCCCACCAAACTTTAAACCAAAATCATGAGGAGAACATTATCTTTTTCAATACTGAATGCCCGTGTGCACACGATAAATCAATGAGCTGGATGGATGAATTGAAGAATATAGATTTAACATTAGAATCGTAAATCAGTTTCAAAATTTGGACTCATTCCATCAAAGTGATTGAACAACTTTTAGTGTGTGCAAATGGGAAAACTGATTTCAATAATGGGTCGACGAACTGGGCATACGCAGTTTGATATGCAGTGCATGTTATCAACGCTAATCCAACTAAGATTTCAACCAAATCAGTGGAAAGTAAGACTTTCGAAATCCGCACCCAGTTTTCTTCCCTCTGCTGTGAAGCACGAAAGATGTTCCAGGTGTGAGTGAGTAGTCGAATCCATCGGCGGACGCTTCAACTAGCTGAAGAGGAAACTGCGATAAAACCGTCCAATTCCGAAAGCTCATTCATTAGTATTGGAAACAGACACCTCAGAAAATGATACGAGACACTAACAAAATAAAATTCACGAAATATTTCTGAAAGTAATTTGCTGCAAGCATTCATTGCATGATGTCAATTTATAGCAAAATAAGGCATTCTAAGTAAGACCAAAAGTAATTTTCCCTCAATCTTCCCTGTGAAGTATTTTCCCTCTTATTTAAATATGACAATGCTTCATAATGTGCATAAAATTATATGCATTTCATTTCGGGCTTTATAAAAACGTTTAAAATTTTTAAAAAATTCTTGTCAGAAATTCTACACCTTTTAATCTTTTTATGAAATGATACATTTCTATAATTAGAGAAAATATCTTCCGCCATCATTTGAAACTTTTTTTCTGCCATGTAAACTAAAATTATTAAAAAATATTTTTTTTTTACTTTTTCATATCAAAAGCATAGATGGAAATGAATAAGTTTATAAGAATGATTGTTATGAAATATATTCTTCCTAATTAGAGCTTTCTTTTTAATTAAAGCAACTTCTTAATTATTGTTTTTTTAAATTGAGAAACGAGAACAAAATAACTTTACTGATGATCAGGTACGAATTTTAATATTTTAATACCTCTATATATTGTGCCATTGAAGATGGGTATTTTAATTCTATGTCGATGATAATTCAGTTTAAAGAAATTTTTATATTGCTATATACTCACAACTTCATACATTTCTCGCTACTATACTAATAAAGATGAGTGTGTGCATGTATGCGTGAATATGTGTGCGCGCTTGTTGGCGCTCTACAGGGCATACCTTTTGGCCTATAGCTACCAAATTTGACACAAGTATACCTTGGAGTCAAAAATGTAGTATACCTCTTAGCAAATTTTTAAAATTTTAATTAATTAAAAATTAAGCTGAATTTTAGCATTTGCCTGCGATAACTTCCAAAAATATTAACGCAAAAAAGTAAATTTTATATCGTTTCGAAATTCAAAAAAGAATCTTTTTCATGATATTAATTTAATAATAATGTAAATTTTTGCTTAATTTAATCCATTTTTTAAAAATAATTTTTTTCTTGACTTCCAAAACCAGATTGCCTCTTTGCCCTGAAGTTCAAACTGCTTTCATTGTTTCATCAACTATCTGATCGCAATTTTTTCCATTGCTGAAAGCCAAGGAACAAAGTTTCTATTTAATATCTGTGTAGTTACGAGACGTATAAAAAAATGAAGTTGCAATATCGCGAAATTTAGATTAACCGGATATCTGTGTTTTCATAGAGCCGTGATGTCGTAGGACATATCCATTAGAAAGTTTCATGTGCACAATAAACAGTGCATGAAATTATTATCATAAAACGTGAAGTTAATACACGATTTAAAAAAAAAATTAATATAAGCAATATTCCTAGCGAACCAACTAGTCGCCAAAGGCGAATAGTTTTAAATTAAAAGAAAGGTCCACTCAACTGTTAATAAAACTGAAAGAATTATGAAAATTCGAATATTACAATCTTATAAAAACTCACGATTTTAGATAACTTCGTCGACCGTCTCAAAGAAGATAAGCCAATCAGGGCCCAGACTTCCCCAAGACTGATTGACCTATGATTATGAAAATGCTGTTTGTTTTAAGTAATGTTCAGAATTTCTTAATTCTGTCGGATTTAATCGCAGAAGGTATAAAGAGTTTTTTGTTTTTGTTTGTTTATTTGAAAATTGGATTGTCAAAAATATTTCGCAGAACATGATCCCTTGGAATAAACGTCAGTATAAAATTCAGACTTCATGATCTTTTGAAGTACATTTATTCATTGATTCATTTAGATAGTGGTAGTGATATGGTGTGAAAACACAATCAGCAGTCCACAGTAGAAAACAACGACGACGTTTATTTACACGAAGAACACAAATACACACAGACGACAAGTATTTACAGCTGAGATGAACACAAGACAGCACATAACAGCAAATAATAACCCACAAGTAGTAATCGTCCACAGTACACGAAGCGGTCAGACAGAATCCAGCAGGAGAGGGGATCCTCTTAGCTTCGCTCTATGGTCTCACCAAATGGCTGAAATTCTCGCTTTAGCTGCCGACTCACTACTTCTCACAATTGGCTACACACAATATATGGCGCTACCACCACAGTAGGCAACAGGATTCGGCACACAGCAGTTCAGTACTCGCTCCACACAACGCTGGTAATTCGCCGTTGCTTCTCTATTCTCTGGAAGGCTCGCTACTTGTCTACGATTCCGACTGCTCTCACTCACACATCTTGAGAGTGCCGGCCTTTTATAGTTCTCGGGAGGTGGGGCTAGAAGTTTCTAGACCAATCAGGCGTATCCCGGTTTCTTATGGACGGATCGACAAAATTCTCAAAGTTTCGTGCATATTCTCTTTTGCGCGAAATGGTCGCCAAGCTCTGGGATCACTGGCTTGGCATTTGACAGCATCCAATACTGATGACTGTAAAACGGTCTTTCTTATGATGACACTATTCGCTCTTTGAAGCAAACTTACAGGTTTGTAACAATATTTTTAAAAATATACTTCAGCAAAAAAAAATTTATTAATTGAAGTTTAATCATTTTCACTTTAATTTAAAGATCAAATTTGACAGGAGCTGTTAAAAATTAGAGAGATGCATCGTACAATGAACGGAACGGCTTACAGCCATTAATAGTGTGAGTTATATGACTATCAAGTTTGAATCTTAAAAATACTTTGATGAAGGAGCTATTAAGGGACCAAGTAACATTAAATATTTATTTTACAATTTTGGTGAGCATTAATGTCAGCGAATCACCTGGTCGCCAAAGGCCGTTAGTATTGCAATGAATCTTTAAGGACATTCATATCAAGTATTAGAAGCATGGGTGTGCATAAAAATTCGTACTTTTTAAAAAAGCATTCTTCAGAGAAATAATTTATCTGCTGATAAAAAAAGAAATAACGCTCAATTGATATTGATTGTAAAAGCCTAACATAGCTAATTCAATTGAGGAAGCTTTTTACTTTTATGGAAATATAATAGCTTCTTAAAAATGTTCTGAACAAATCCTTTGGAACTGATTCCCTGTAAGTGATCCCTTAATGCCTGACTTCTTCCTCGATATTTTTTTCGGTTTTTGATCACCGAAAATGGATAATTTCCTCGTCAGTCAAGACGCATTCTTCAAAATGTTTACTCCTCGAAACTGAATCGATAATTTCAGACTTGGATGGCGATATCATTGACACGGAAAGGTGAATAGGCCACTTTTCCCGAATTTCGATCCACAACAGATCCCAAAGGATACGCATGGCATACTTAAGCTCCACGAAATAGTATGTCATACTTGCCTAACGAATATCTCTTTCCCATCATATATATATGTTACGGCCAAAGCCCGAAATCGGCCAATTCGCGTTTTGCCAACTTTGCTGTAAACTTACTGGCCAATGTCCGGTCTTTTCTTGATTTCGGGCTTTGGCCGGCCAATTCGCCAAGTGGCTTGGGACGATCGGCCAAAGTAGGAAGAAAGGAATCAAGAGCAGATTGTTTTGCACACTATTAAAAATGAAGTATTTAAAAATGAGTACTACTGTGCACTGCTTTTTTAAGTACGTTTCAGAAACGAGTTGAGTGCGTTTCAGAAACGAGTTGAAACGAGTTTTAAGTACGTTTCAGAAACGAATGACACCACTGAGTTAAAAATAAGCTTGTAATATATAAAAATATGATCTCGTGTTATTCTGTTCTCATATTAAAGCCATAATAGAAATAGAAATTATTAATAATAGAAATAGTTCAGTATGCTGTAGCAACGTGATAGCGTGAAGATTAGATTTGCTGCCTTCAAAATGAACGAATTATATCTTGAGCAAATGCGTTGCGTATCGTACATGAATACAAAGGCAGATTGAGTACTCAATTTTCAACTACCTGTAAGGATGATCCTTGGTCTTTTCCTGCTCCATAGATCTAATGTTAAAGATCCCAGATGACATTGTCTCCCAAATATCGCTTCAAAAAATATGAAATTTTTTGCAATTTTTAAAATATTTGCAAAGGCAAATAGCAAATATAAGAAATAATTAAAACAAATATGAAGGAAAAATAGTTTTGTTGTTAATATCATTTAAAGACATTTCTTTGTTGGCGCCCTCTGTCGAATTTCACCTACAACGTGTCCTTATTTATATTTTATACATAAATGTCATTATATTTATTTACCACTAGTCGCCTTTGGCGACCAGCCGGTTCGCAGTATTAATGATGGCTAAAATTTTCAATTAATGTAACTTGTTCTCTTATTAGCTTTTTCTGCAAAAGAATTTTGATCTTCATATTTTGATAGTTATATGATTCAGTCATACTTTTATGTAGGCCTTAAACAGTTATGTTCATTGTACTACTTATCACTTTCTCCAATGTTCTGTCAGCATCCATACAATTTATACTTTAAATTAAAGTGGAAATGTTAAACTGCAATCAACATAAAAGCTTTTTATACAGAAGCTAACCATGTCTTTTTTTAAATATAAAAATTGAAATCAGAGTCGTTCGGCAGTGAATTTATATGTTCATTGCAGAATAATCTATATAATATCTTAAAGAATTATTCAACTAAAATTTTTCTGATTCATCGCAAAATTAATTTTTTACGTTCAAAAGATTTAGATGATGGAAATAAAAATATTTCATTTTATTTCAGTCAATAAATGAACTTGTGAAAAAATTACGAATTTTAAATTTTACACAGTCCTTTGGTCCCAAGGAATCCTATTCTGCTAAACACTCTTGACACTTCAACTTTGAAATAAATAAATAAACGTCCCTATCTTCTGCGATAAATCTGACCGATTTATGAAGTTTTTATGTATCAGTTTTAGAACAATCAGCAATTTCATAATCACAGGCCAATCACTGTTGAGAAACCCTGGCAGAAGATTAGCGTATCATCATTGAGGCAGTCGGTGAAGTAGTCTAAAATCGCCAATTTTTATAGAAGAGTGACATTGAAATTTCATAAATCAGTCAGTTTTAGTGATTGATTTAGTTGATTAGATTTCAACAATTTTTACTTAAAATATTGGTGTCTCAAGAATATTTTGTTAAATATGATTCAAAGGGCAGAGGACCTATGTAAAAATTTAAAATTCCTAATTCATCGGAGCATTTATTGACTAAAGTTACAATAACTATAATTATTTAGTTCCTTTAGACCATTTTGTTAGCAAATGTATGCCCCAAATTAGCTGATGGTCGCTGATTAGAATGATTATCCTATGTATATTAAATCATGTTTGCCTTAAATTAAATTGTTTTATTGAATTAATGATATAGGTATTGTCAAAGCTCATAGAAAACTTTTGCTCCTTTTACTTTTCAGAATATATCTTATTTCATTTTTTTTTTTCATTTTATACAGACTCTTGCTGAAAATTACATTTCATTTATTAAATTTGCAATAATAGTTGATTTATTTTTTAATTTAAACTTCTATCAATGTGATGGCAAAACATTTATTAAAGCTATTTTTTTTTTTAATTTGACGTGCTCGTGCAGATTAAATTTTATTTTTATTTTGATCGAAATATATTATTGAAAAATATGGTTAAAATATTTTTTTAAAATTTCGTTAAAAATCTAAGCATAATTTATAAATTAAAACATTGGTATCATTAAAAAGATAATTTTTTTTAGCTTTAATTTGATGAAAAAAATCGATTTTGTGCTGTAATATTTTCTGATATTATAACGACAAAACGCCAAAATTACGCTTAGTTTTTAATTAAAATTCTAATTAAAAATTTTTAAAAATCGCTCTAAGTTGCACATTCCCGACCTCCAAGGTATATATATGCCAAATTTGATAACTGTTTGTGAAATGGTTTGGACTGTAGAGCGCCAACACATACACACAAACACACATTGAGCCTTATTTATAAGCATAGATTATCACATCTGGCTTTGGCCAAGGATTCCCGGCCACTTCGCGAAATGGCCAGCCAAAGTAGAATGTACAATATTAATTGCAAGTACTTCGGACTTTGGCTAAACTTCTTGGCCAAAACGCGAATTGGCCAGCCAATTCGCGAACTGGCCGAACATATTGTTACAAATCTGTAATTTTGCTATCCCGCACGAATAGTGTCATCCTGGAAAAACCGTTAAAACCTTTGTAAGATCTGTACTGTGCGTGCTGAGCTTGGCAACCATTTGGCGACTTGGCGATGAATTTGGCGAGTTTGACGACTAAATAGATAATACCGGAAAGTTCGAGAAGTTTCATGATCCATCCAGTAATAACCGAGATACACCGAGGTACGCCCTGATTGGTCTGAAGATTCTAGCCCCGCCTCCCGGAACTATAAAAGACGAGCACTCTGAAGCTGGGAGGAAGTGAAAGTTGGTTGTCAGTTTTGAAGTTCGTAAGTTCAACTTGCTGTGTATTCACTTGTGTGCATAAAAGCAGGCTGTGATTTTCACTTGATTTTGTTGGAAGTCATTCTCGTGTTAGCTTCCGTCATGAATGGTAGCGTTTGCGAGGAAGGTGGAAAGCGCAGATGCGCGGATACGAATGAAGAAATGATCATTGATGGCGATCATAGTGATCTGCCTCAAACTAAAGAGAAATACACTTGCATCCATTGCAAGGAAAGATTGATTATCCGCGATGCGGTAAAAGTTCTAAGACTTGAAATTGAAGGTATCAACCAAGTCACAAGGCATGCCAAGAGGGAGCAGATTGATTATGCTCACCCGCATCTTGCAGCCATGGAATCTAGAAGAAAGCAAGCGATTCAGGAGATGGAGACCCTTCTGGGTAAGATGAACCTTGTTAGTTCTTGTCAGGACTCGAAATGTGAACACTCTAAGGAACCCTCCCTGAACCTGAGTAATGATAATTTCGTCTCTCCAACAAAGAGGAAACTTGCCAGAAATAAACCGGAACCCCTTAAAAATGTAATTAACATAAGCAATAAATTTCAAGTCCTCAATAATATTCCAGTTGAAAATGAAACTCCCAGCACTGCAGAACATAAAATACCACCAATAATGTTGAAATACGCAGATAACTTTAATGAAATTTTATCCCAAATTGCCAAAACCTGCGGCAAAACTGTCAACAAACTGAATAAAGGGTTCATAAAAATATTCCCAGAATCGGCTGATCAACACAAAGCCATTCAAAATTTCTGCAGGCAGAAGGGTTATGATTATTATATCATAACCCCCAAAAACAAAAGACCATTAAAAGCAGTCATCAAAGGGCTCCCCCACGAATACGACACAAAAATAATAGCTCAAAACCTAGTTGATAGTGGTTTCCCAGTGACTAGGGTTGTTCAACTAACCCAGCTAAGAACTAAGAGACCTCTTCCATTTTATATGGTTGAACTTAATAAAACTGAAAAAGCCTAGGAAATCTTTAAAATAGAACATCTGGATTACCTTAATATCACAGTAGAGCCCTACAGAGGTCGCAACCTAGTCTCGCAATGTTATCGTTGCAACTTTTTTCACCACGCAGCGAATAACTGCAACATAAAGCCCAGATGTCTGAAGTGTGGCGAAAGCCACGAAACTAATGCTTGCGCGATAAAGGAAAAAATTGAAACTCCAACTTGCGTCAATTGCGGCAAACAAGGGCACATAGCATCTTACCGCGGCTGCGAGGCCATCCCAAAAATTCAGTCTGTGAGAAAAAATAGGGACAACTATTTTCACAAAAACCAAGCTTTGATCAGGCCAAATGTCAGTTTTGCAGGTCTTTTTAAAAACACAAGCCATCATGAGATGGCGCCTCCATTACACTCTTACCACACAAGCCCACCAGAGCTGGCGCCACAAACCTATGGTCACAAACAAGCCAACAACACCGTTTTAGAAGGCAATGATTTCGCTGACATTATAGAAGTAATGAAAGAACTTAAAAAGGTAACGACCGAGTACCCTTTACTCTTCTCACAGCTTAAAAAACTAAAAACCGCAAACACTGTTATGGAAAAACTGGATATACTCATGAAGGCATTCGATAACCCAAGTCAACCTGTCATTAACTAGTTTTCTCCTGCAATAGCCTTCGCATAGTCTATTGGAACGCAAATGGCATTAACAATAAAATAATTGACCTTCGTAATTTTGTAAATAAGTATAACCCCGATGTAATCCTACTGCAAGAAACCCACCTTAGACCACAAAGAAAAATTTTCCTGGCAAACTATTTCTCATATTACAGTTACAGTGCTAACCAGGCTGGCGGCGGTACTGCAATTTTAATTAAAAATATTTTACCTCACAGTGAGGTCCCCCCACCTTTACTACAACATGTAGAAGCTAGCGTGGTAAAATTAAATTTTAAAAATCAAGATCCAATAACCTTAATCTCTATTTATATTCCCCCTAGTGCAGATAATTCCAATTTTATTTTCGACATCGAAAACCTGATGCAAACAGGACCTAATCAAATATTTTGCGGAGACATTAACGCTCACTACGTTAGCTGGGATTGTAAGCGTAACTGCCCAAAAGTTAATTCCCTAAAATCATTCGCCCTTCAGGCCGGATTAGACATTATAACACCGTCCACCCCCACTAGATTTGGGCCTCAGTCAGCCAATACAATAGACCTCACCTTAATTAAAGTTTTCCTGTACCCATATGAAATTCACTCCTTACCTGAACTTAGCTCTGACCATAATCCCATCTTATTAAATTTTTTCTTTAAATATTCCCTGCCCACTCTTAATAAATATAAAACAAACTGGAATAATTTTAAATTAACCCTCAGTCAATCAGAAACCCCAAACATTGATGAATTTACAAACCCAGATAAACTTGACCATTTTGTAAACATCTTCGAATCGCAAATTATTAATGCAAAAAATCTAGCCTCCACTCCCATTATAAATAGTCAAAATTTTATTGACCCTAAAATTAGAGACCTAATCAGGGACAGGAACTTTGCCAGCAAAAATTTTCAAAAAACCAGAGACCCAGTCTTCAAGAGACTAATGAACCAAATTAATAAGGAAATTGAAAAACTTAACAATAAAATCCAAAACAATGAATTTATACACAAATTAATTAGTGTTAACACAGAAGACGCATCAATCTGGAAACTTGTCAAAACTTTTAAAAGTAAAAAACAAAAAATTCCGGCCCTTAAAGGCCCTGCTAGTATTGCAATAACTGATGAAGAAAAAGCAAACTACCTGGCTGCTAGCCTTGAGAAACAATTTCAACTTAATGAATTGAGCAATTTCACCACAGAACATAATGTAAATAATACAGTCAAAAGCTTTCTCGACTCATTGCCACAAAAATTTATTGATATTCCCCCTCCCTCAACTGATGAATTAAAGGATCATATTAAAAAACATAATATCAAGAAAGCCCCTGGACTTGACAGTATTAACAACAAAATGTTAAAAACACTTCCGGACAATTACCTAAAATTTTTAATTAATATAATTCATAGCATTCTCAAATTAAGATATTTTCCCATGTCATGGAAAACAGCTGCAGTTATCCCCATATTAAAACCAGGAAAAGACCCAACTGATCCCTGCAGTTATAGACCCATATCCCTACTCTCCTCTGTCAGCAAAATTGCTGAACAGATAATTCTCAATAGATTAAATAATTACCTAGAAGAACATAATATACTAACACCTGAACAATTTGGATTTCGCCGTAACCTATCTACAACCCACCAATTAATTAGAGCAGTAGAATTCATTGAGGAAGGTTTTGAAAATAAACAAAAAACTGCAGCTGTTTTCCTTGACATTCAGAAAGCTTTTGACAGAGTTTGGAAAGATGGTCTTATAAACAAGCTAATTAATTACAACATACTCCCACACCTTATCAAAATTATAATTTCTTACCTCAGTTACAGATCCTTTAAAATCAAGATAAACAATGAATTTTCTGAAGTAAAACCTATTCTTGCAGGTGTACCTCAAGGATCTAAACTAGGGCCAATTTTATTTTCCTTGTTTATAAATGATATCCCCAAGCAATTTAACACTATGTTGTGCATGTACGCTGATGACACTGCAATACTAGCTAGAAACAAAAATCAAAATTTCATTACCATAGCTTTAAACCGACATATTAAATCTCTTGAGGACTGGTTCGTCGAATGGAAAATTTAAATAAATGCTAGTAAAACTGAAGCTATAGTTTTTAATAAAAATAACTGTAAAAAGAATTTCTCCCCAGTTAAAATTAAAAATCAAACTGTCTCGTGGTCTAAGTAATGCAAATATTTAGGCGTTATTCTAGATAGTAAATTAACTTGGAAACCCCACTTTATTTACACAGCTAAAAGGTTTCGAGACCTAACTCGTAAATTTTATCCCTTAATTTCTCGAAACTCCAAAATGAGCAGACAAAATAAAATGCTTATTTACTCTGCCTACTTGCGTCCAGTATTAACTTATGCCTGCCCCGTGTGGGGATATGCTGCCAAGACTAATCTTAGACTTATTGAACGGCAGCAAAATAACTTAATTAGCAATATGAAATACTTTTTAATTTGAGATTTGAAAGCTTTTATTTAAAAGTTTTTAAGTGAAAATTCAATTACATTTATTCCTAAAAATCCATTGACTTCAGATGCAAAAGAACGCAAACTGAAATGTGCAAAGAAGAGTTTATCCAACAAACAAACAAATAAACAAGACATATAAGAATAGTTAATGGGGGAGAAAATACTAAAAATTAAAAAGCAGCTGAAAAATAAAGTTCACAATTTTTAAAATAGAAATCAATTATTCTTCAAAGAAATTGGGAAGTAACTTTTTTGGAACACTATTCGTTCGAAAACTGCTACGTCTAAACGCTAAATGACTGCAAGTTTGAAAACCAGTTTCTTATGAAGTTAAGTCCAATATGACAGTTACAGTGCCAGGTCGAATTAAATTTTTAAGGGGCCCTTGGACAAAACAATTTTTGGATGCCCCCTTATCCTTTCTCTAACTTCTAAAACTTTTTTTTATTAATTTTTATTTCATCTCTGCATAAGTAATTTCAAATGGAAACACTGAAATAACAACATTTTTAATTGTGAATCACTTCCTGGAAATCTGGTTTCAATGTTTTATTTATAAAATAATTCCATATATAAATTTAAAAATAATTTATACAAAACTACAAATAAATGACAACACTTTAAATACAATATTTAATTATAATATTATACATTTTTAATTATAAAGCAACATTTTAAAGTTTAATAAAACAACATAAAAAATTGCAAGAGGAAATTAATGAGGAATATTGTAGAATACTGTTCCGAAAATTAGTACTCAAGTACAAGATCCTTGTAATTTAAATTTAAAAAACAACCTAAATTACTTTCCAAATATCGCAAAATGTTATTGAAACTTCTAAATTCTTGCTCAATTTTCTTATTTAATAATATATATATTATTGCATACAGTGCAAATATTGACATGAAATATTAAGGAATGACTTCATTAATATTTCATGAATATAGCAGGAAATATTAAGGCATTCAGATATAATCGATAAAAAGATATCCTTTCATAAATAACATTTTTTATTCCATATTGCTTCTTAATGATCAATTTCCTTAAATAAAGTATTGGTTTCAAATTAAAATTTAATTTTTCATTACTTGCTTTGATAAAATTTCAAAGCACTTCCTTGATCGACAGTTCAGTTCAGCTTTAAAATCATGTTCTGTATTTATTCTGACATTGTAATACATACATTGTAATTTACTGACAACAACAGCAAATAACATCAATAATAGTAAAATCTCTAAATACATAATGTTTTCTTTTAACCTTGAAAATTTAACTCTGTTCGCATTTTATTTGCATATTTTATTCAAAAATTCTAACTAAAATAGCTAAAAAAAATTTAAAAAATTGCTCTGAAAAGCACATTTTTACCCACCAAACTAAATATTTGCCAAATTTGATTGATACATATCAAAAAGGCTGGTTTGTAAAGTCAGCACATGTACAGACAAGACAGAATATTTTTTCTTATGTTTAAGTATCAAAATTTAGTTAAAATACCAATACATTTTCTCACTAAACATTCTGGTCAGCAGGCTTATATGTTTTTAGCAGACTAATCACTCCCTAGCCCCTTTTTTCAATGAACTAAGAATGATTTATTGGACGTCTGACTCGTACGGAAATGTCCGGTCCCAATACCCTTCTCGACAAAGTAGCTAAAATTTTACTAAATAGACAAAGTAGCTGTATAAGTTTTATGTTACGAACATACAATACCCTTTGTAAAAAGACTACTAGGATTCTTTTATGTTTGTTAAGGTCCATGATTAGGCGGAAGAAAAATTAACGCTGTATGCAGGAAATATGAAAGAGACCTCATGAACGTCGCCCAATTGGAAGCAATCGACTAAAAACCCATCCTGCTTAATTCTTGGTCTTATACTCAAGAATGTGCTTGATATTGTCGATATTAAACACCATTTTTATTTACTTTATTGCTGTTGTAATTAAGGAAAAAGAATAATATAAAGATTAATTAAAATGAAACTTAAAATATTATTATACTACGATATTTCGAATTAAAGGTTCGAATCACCTTAATATTAATTTTTTGTATAATTTCTGTGATAAATTTGAAAAGAGAATATAAGTAGTCTATGAAAAATATAAGGATCTTTTTGATCTGCCGTCAAAGACATTTTTTTCCTTAATCTGTTTTCTTCTAGCAGATAACAAGTGGTCAAGATCAATTACATGATGTCATTGATACCGGATAAGATTAATGGATTAACCATTAGAAGGAGTAATAGGATTTAATTGAACAAAATTAAGACACAATGCCTGAAAATTTGCCATTATAGGATATCCCCTTTCAGAAAACTAAGAGAACTGCTCCACTTCGGGCTCCTTCCTGGTTTTTTTCTATCATTTTTCCTGATAGGTTTTCCAATATCCTTCTATTGATAGCGTTTGAAACAGTCATAACAATAGTTTTTGATGCAAATTTAACTGAATTTTTTTATTTCTTAAGATTTGAAGTCTGATTGGAAGAATTTACTTGATAAAATGATCTATCATAAATCCCATTATGGGCTTGAAGGGGTTTATACATTCCAGCTTATTTTCATCACATAATCTACAAGCAAGTTTATTACATTTTCATAGAATAAATGTAGATCATTCAAAGAACAGTAGTTGATTAGAAAAGATATGTAGAAATTTATAGAACAATTAAAGGTCCATGCTACACATTCAACATTAATATAACAATGTAGGCCCATATCCGGCAGCTGAACGTAAATGCTAAATAGAGAATCAGTCAATAAATATTAATTTTGGATTTTAAGAGGAGTCGGTGCATAACTAATCAGGTATTCCATGTATGACATGGTTAGAGCCGAAGAAGAAGCATGAGCTCTAATGTTAGCTAACTATTTAATATATAAACACCACGTTCCCCAATGATATACACTGTTTTATTTCACATTGAAAACACATTTACATTATAAGGATGATTATTGTTAGAAGTATACTTTGGAAACGAAATCGAAATAATTAGGGATGTACCAGCTGTTTTCGGTGACCAGCTGGTCTGTCCATCATACGTTTAGTATTACTTTAATTATGTCAATTAATTATAAAGTGTTTGTAATGAATTTAATTTTTGTTAAATTAAGGCATGAATTGCAAGAAACGAACAAGTTATATGTATAGTTGTAAATTATTATAAGAAATACTGTTTTTTAGCTTTTTATGAGAATTACTGTTTAAGCCAACTATAATATATAAATAATTAACATAACCTTCGAAAAGAATAATCTTGCAGTTGATGGAAGACTTATTTAATGAAGACTTATTTAACTTATTTAATGAGCTAAGAAGTGAATATATTAAAACTAATAGAAAGTTAATTTTTAAAATTGCTTTTCATTAAATGCTTAAAAAAGGCCATAAAAAACTGGTCAAATAAAAAAAATCAACTGTATTTTATTAGGAACAAAAAAAAAAGATGATGCTCCAATTATACCTAATTTTTAATTTTATGTTAACCTAAAATAAATGAAATAAAATAAATAATAGAAATGAAAATAATAAAATAGATTTGAATATTCATCCAAAACATTATAGGAAGCCAAGATTGTAAATTTTAATTGTTTAGTTTTATATTATCTTTAAAAAATTAAAATGACAATAATATGCACATAAAATTGTATTTAATATCACTTCAATGTGCTCATATAGAAGTATAGTTTACTAAACCAATGAAAAATATGTTTAAAAGTATTTTGAAAAATACTAAGATCAAAGAAGAAAATATTGAATGGAATTAAAAAAAAAAAAGATAACTGAAAACTAATTTTTTAAAATTTAAAATCTTTTTGGTCAGTGATTTATTTCGAAGTTTGAATTTTGAATTCGAATTTTGTTAACTTTTTATTAAAATTTTAATTTAATTTGTGAAACAAGATTTCTTAATATTGCTATCTAAGAAATAGCTAACTGCCTGTCGAATTTGGAAGCTCTAAGTCCAACAATCTGCCTCGAAAGACAGAATTTATTGATAGCATGCCAGCCTATAAATATTATTATATTAAAAGTATGAATAATTTTATCTCATATTTTTTAACAAAGGAAAATCGTTCAGTAATTGAACAATGAAAATGATTCGTCTTTCATTTACGATATTGCTGAAAATCAAAATTTAAAAATTTGTTAAAATAAAGAAAGAGTATCATAAGATTTTATAATTAAAAAGATATATGTATAAATATACTTTTATTTTAAAGATGAATTAAACTATTTTTTTAATCTGGAAACATTTTCGGAAGTTAATTGCAGAAAAGCATCAAATTTTTTTGCTGTTTTTAAATAATAAAAATTAAAAATTGCTCTACCAAACATTACCCTTTCCCACCCTCCAAAACATATTTATTCTTCTCTGCAGACACACACGCACATTCTCTTTTATTAGAAAAAAATTAGTATGTAGTAAAAAATTATATATATATTATATGGAGAGTCCTTGCAGCCAAGTTTTATTTCGAATCGCAATAACATAAAAACATTTATTTATTCAAATTTTGCTTGAAAATATTTCTATTATTTTCGACAGTTGGGGACGTTTTCTTTCATATGAAAAATAATTATACAATAATAAAATAAATAAAAAGTAATAAATAAATACATTTTAATAATAATAAAGAATTTATTTACATCAAATTCAATTTAAAATAAAAAAAAATATCAAATGAATTTCTGAAAGAGTGTAAAAGAAACGCCTAAAGTTTCAGAAAGAGTAAAAGAAACGAAACAGTTTGACGATTCAAAGTTTTGGCGGAATAAAATAAAAAACAAAATGGCGAAATAGGAAATGAAAAATATTGGCATAATTCGCCACAAATATGCTTATTTGCCAAATGTTATAACCCCTATTATAGCTAATCCCGAATTGGGATAGTTCTTGTTAGCACCTATAGATGGCTGTAGACTGCTAGCTCCGCCTACAGGCACTAATTGGAACTTAGCTTGATCCTCCATTTCATGCTCCGGTTAACGCTACCCATGATACCATATGAATGCGGATCCTTGATGTGAACGGTTGAGTTTTAACATTACCGGCAGAATATTACCAATTCCCGACAGAGCGCTATCATCTGCCGGAATGGCAATACTCCGGCAGAATTGGAATAAAATAAAATTATACTCTGGAATTTCTAACAAAGGAATATGACAGAAATCTTCAACATTTGAAACGTTGGGTGCAAAGAAAGCCTTTTTTTTTTTTAAATACATTTGTTACGACGCATATCTTTTTTTTTTTTACATATTAGTTATTAATCAATTTTCACTATTTCATTCAAATTTTATTGTTAATGATATTTGTGTTTCGCATTCTGTGATATTCATTATATTTCTCTGTTTAAACTCATCATAAAAATGTCCAGTGATTATATCATAAGCTCTAGTATGACAATAATTTCAGAAAAAAAAGTTGACATAACAAAAGTGCGCGAAATTAAAATGTAAACAGAGTGGCTTCGAAATTATTCGTAATCTATCAAGAGTATGTTATTTTCAATTACTTTATACTCTAAATACCTTTAACATGTAGTATTAATTAATTTTCTTTGTTCCAATATATGTTGTGATTTTATTGTTCAAGATAACGATACTTATATAGATCAATATGTTTTGCATATTTTTAACATTGTTTTAATTGTTTTTAATCTGTTTTCCTCACCATACTAAATGGTGTTTGTATAATCTACAGAAGTTTAATTTTTTTATAATGTAAGCGTTCGTCTAATTTTATTTAGTAACTGAATTTTATAAATTACTTACAGTGGCTCAAAAAATTGAGAATACACCTTACTTTTATTTGATAAATCTGACTTTCAATATAAATAACACATTACCGAGAAGAGCAAACATGTTTTTATTTTTACCCATAACAAATAGTTTAAAGAGTAAAAATAAAGAAAAATCAATAAAAAACTTCTAAATTGAAAATTTTTAGAAGCTTTTTAAATAAAATGTGCTTTACTTAGTTATTAAATCATTACAGTACACTGTAAAATTAACGAATATTTATTTGACTTTTTGATTAACATAAATATCGGGAATAGAGAATGTTTATACAACACTGAATGAGAAATCAACTGCATTTTAAATTTCTCAACTGAAATAAACAGTCTTAAAAGATTTTCCTTATTAATAAGATGTATGCAATAAGTATTTACATTGAACAGCTCAATATAAAATTTAAGATCCCATTTTAAATAACCTTCAGCACAAAATTCCATTGAGGATTTATTATATCCATTTTGCTTTTGGGCTATTTTTCCAGGCTCTTATTTTTTAAATAACAGATGTAGAGCAGTATTTTCTTTAAAATTTTCTCATCTCTTTCACTAAAATTCAAATACTTCTGATAGTTAGTTTGGTTCTTCAGCAGATATTTTATTTGTTTTTTATTAGTTACATCTTGAAAGAGGTGTTACATTTTGTCTCATTGCATGTGCATACAATAATTTTACCACTGAATATTTTTAGTAATGATACTAGTTCATTGATGTTAGAATAGCTCATCCGCTCTGAATTATGACTACAAATTCTTTTTATGTTTAGCAAAAAATCATTATTTAAGTTATGTGGATTGAGTATTCTTGAAACTTCTTTCCCCCCCCCCAGAAATCGGTTGACTTTGAGAGGTCCCAAATCTCCCAAAGCCAACCCAAAAAGTTATTAGCTTTATTTTCAATACTCAAAAGGACTTTCATTTTCCATTTACAGTGTTCTGCCTTTGACTTTCTCATATACACTCTTCCTATATATATCTTGTTCAAATTTTCAATCGTTAATAAAATACTTTTTATCCATCCACTCAAGTTCAAATACATTTTTTTTTAAACTGGTAGTGGATGACACTTGATATTAATACATTTTTAAAAATATTAATTAATTAATTAAATTTGTCCATTAATTTCTATTTGGTCGCCAATTCCGTCACCAAGCACTATTTTGCCTTGATATTGTAATTCTATCATATGTATATTCATATTATATAATTGTAATTATTTAATAAAAAGTAACTAATATATATATATATATATATATATATATATATATATATATATATTTGTTGACCCAAGTAGGAATTGACTTAAAATTTTTTTAATATATATATATTACTTGTTTTACAAATATTTTAAGCAATTAAAAATTTCATCATCAATTTCAAGCAGCATCAGATTAGGATTACAAACAATTTGTAATAGAAACAAAATTCATGACAGGGGAATCAGACTCGGCTGAGCATGTTATTTTATTATTAATCAATCATTTAAATAATTTTTAAGATTCTCATTTTTTTCTAAACAATGCATTTATATTTATTCATTATGAACATTCTTATTATAAATATTGTGATTTATATTTAGTAAAAGATGAGTACTTCATTTTAATTTCCACTCATTTTTCTTTAATAATAAAATGAGTGTATCTGAAATTTACCTTCTACTCCTAGATGTATTGTTATTTACTTCATTCAAAATGTGATTATTATATGTTTGCATTAAATGAAATATGAAATATATATATCTCTGTGTCCTTAAAATTGGAAATATGAATTTCATATTTTCAGGAAATTGCATTTCATGTATATATATGTAGTGTTAATAAAATCTTAAACTGATTTTTAATTTCGGTTTTCACCTCAGTAAAAATACCATTATTCATGGCTTAGTAATTTGTTATTATTATTGTTATTATAATTATTTATTTTAAATTTAAAAAGTTTTCAAATCAAGTACAAATTTTATAAAATGGTTATCATTAAATTTGAATGAACTCAAGATACATTTTAATTCCACTCAAGATACATTTTAATTCCATCCTATTACATCAGGATTTACTTCTGTGAAAATGGGTTGTTGAATTTTGGATTATATAAAATTTATACTTTTCAAACTCAATTGAATTTTGGTTTTCATTAAGAAATGAATATCTAAAGAACTTCAAATATGTAATTGAAGATGAATATTCAGATTTTAATTACACTTTCTTCTTAATGTAGAAAGATACATTTTTGGCAGTTGATCAAAGTATGGCGGGGAAATCCATATGGAAAAGGAAATGTGAATTGTTGTGTCCAGTTTCATTCTATGCTTTAGAAAATGCATTAAGATGAAGTATAAGATATAAGGAAACTTCTATGTGCACATTTTGACTAAAAAGTACTTTGTTCTGTTAAATTGAATAACACAAGTTTTATATTTTCATAAATTCAATTGTATCTTATCGTATTGAAACAATGTATTTTTGTTTTTAAAAAATGAAGAATTTGATAAAATTATACTTATTATAAGATATCTGAAATTTAATTAATTTGTCAATTTTTTATAAATTAATTCAGATTTTTCTAATATTTTTTACTGATTTATTTCACTCTATTTGCAATCATTTTTATATCTAAGGGGTCATTAATTACTATCAGTCTACTTTAAATAGAATATTGAAAAATATCTGCTTCCTTTATTAATAAGAATTCTATTTTTGCATTGTTATAAATTATTATTATTTTGCATTAAATTAATTTTTTTTTCATGAAAATTAAAGATTATGCATTGATTTCTTAAATATTTTATATTGTTCACCATCTCGATAAATTTATTGCTAATTAAGTATTGAAATATAAAACTTTATTTACGTTTCAGTTATTGTTATTATGAATATCTTTGTACATATAACCATAGTCCATAAGATTGTTTCGTGTTTTTGCTTAGTTAATTATACATTTAGAATTATTATTTATTTAAAAATTATCATTTATTTGAAAGAAATGACACATGGAATAAATAGAAGCAAACAATTGCATTTCGTTAGCATTATACAAAATAATATTTCCTTTGGTTTATTATTTGTATTATCCAAACCTGGATAATTTTATGTTTGATTTATTTCATGCAAAATTTTCACCCTTGAAAATAAAAAATTTTTAGTGTTTTTAAAAGCATAAAAAAGTATCAAAATCATAGCTTATATAGAGTTTAATCGTGATTTATCTTTGTGAATTAATGAAAATAAAAGTTTAATTTATAATTATAATTTCAGTTTGATTATGTGAAATAAGAAATTATTGAATTAAATACAAATTACATTATAGTTATGTATTAAACAGTCCTGATTTCAATTAATAAAAGTTTTTTTTTTCTAATTGCAGTAATTAATTAAATACAATTATATATATATACCATAATTAATTTAATATGGTTAGGAAGTTTTTAGTTAAAATCAAATTATCCAAGACAATGGTTTAAGGATATTAACATTCATCTTTCATCTGCTACACAAAATAAACTTTGGTTAAATACTTTTATAAATAGTGCTTATAACATTTTTTAATATTTTTTTTTTATTTGCACTAGTTGATTTTGGGCTCTCCTTGCTCAATATGCCGATCCAAATGGCCCCTTACTTCATTGAATCCATGACTCCCTTTTCTTACTGACTACACTAATAAGAAGAGGGAAATGACTGGAATAGAAATTATAAATGGTGAGAACATCGACCTTTTTATTTCATATTCTTCTCTTTTGTTATGATGATATATGCTTATTTGCTTATAGTTTATTTGTTACAAAAAATGCATATGCATTTAATGTTTTTTTTTTTTTCTGTATGCTTTATGCTGATGCAATATAAAGGCTTGGTAAATACTAAATGCTATGCAATTTTCTTGTTATTAAATTTAACTTACTATAATTGTTTAAACTATTAATAAGCTATTAAATAAATAAAAAATTACTTAATTTCATTTTTTAAAAGATGATAATTGTTCTTTAATAGAATACTTATTAATTTAAAAAGTATGGTATTTCACTCATTTATACACTGATATGTCCAATATAAATAAATTAGCACAAAATATAATGAGATAGCATTTCTGTTCCTTACTTTCTGGTTAAAAAAATTTCTTTATTACTATAGCATTTATGCTTTCATATATTATTTTATATATTCTGACTTAATTATTTATTGTTTACATTTGATTATTCTTTTTTATATAACCTACTGAAAATGGCAACTCTTCAGAAGAAAAAATTGAAGAAAACTGAACGTTTTCTTAATTCTTATTTAAAAACAAACAATTATGTCTTTAATTAAAATTTGATTTCTTTTAGTCAGTATATAAATCAAGTAGTCCAGTTAAGATAAATAAATCCGGTGTGCTCAATATGCAACTGAGTTAAAACTGAGTCTGCTTTTCTGTTCATTAGTGTTGACCTAGGCTGCAAGGGAGACTTAATAGTGTGAAGTTTGTTCAACATTTCTAGGTGCCACTGCATCTGCCACTAGGAATAAAAAAGCATTTTAGTGTGCTTCTTTAAATCAATGGAGTAGTAGTTTTTATTAGAACATTTGAAATCTTCTCATTTCTGTCAATTCCATCATGAAATGGTAGACAACAGAATGTAACATTAAAATCCTGGAGGAATTTATTGAAAAGATCTAAAGCCCTTAAAAACACAGGATGATTATGAATATGAGGGTTAAGCGCGTGATTCTGAGTACTTAAGAATATATGCACCAATAATTTTTTTAATCTGTCAAAAAGCGTGAAATTTTATAAGATTCAAGCAAACTATTGAGTATTCACTTTTACGTAGAGAGATAATATGAAAAGAAATATGGCATTTCAAAATTATTTTAGAGCTTTATGCTATTATAAAATTCATTATAAAAGAATCTTATATTGAAAAACATTAAAAAAGTATTTATGAAGAATTATTATTTTATTGTACCACTTTGTTCATATAGTATTAGTGAGTTATTTGATTATTAAACATGCAATTTAAGATGAATGATTAAATAAAACTGTTATCTTTATTTTTGTCCTTCAGTCTGTAAGTTATTGACTGAATGTAATCCTCCTTCTTGAATGATTCAGTGTACATATTTGGAGGCATGGAAAGCACTTTCTTCTTGGGGAATTTTTTAAAATTTATTGCAGACCAAGTGTTCTGTTGCCAGAATTAACAGAAATATTTTTTTTTAAATCTCAGATTCTTAAAAAAAAATTCCTTTTATCTGAATTTCTTAAAATTTTTCTGTAGAAGAAAGTTATGTCTATTGATCATAGCATTTTTTAATAAGCAATAAATTTTTTTTATCCTGTAGTTCCAAGACATGAGCTTTTGGGATCTTGATTTCCTCTTTAGAATACTGTGAGATAATTTATAATTTTCATGATTTTATTTAGATTTTTAATTTACTTTCATAGATCATTATGATAAATAAATTTGCCTGAATTCGAGATCCTATTTAATGCTACTACTGCCAAATTAAAAAAATCTTATTAGATGTTCTTGTTATTTTAAACAAAATTTAGGATTGTAGAATTCAGTTTATGTTTCAATGAAAAATAAGTATCTTAAGTGCTGGAATTCAGATAATTTTAATTCCATTTTCTGCTTCTTACTTGTGTGAAGCTCAATTTTCAGTAATTGAATAAAATCAAAGAATAGTGTTTAAAGCAATATGATTAAGGAAAAGAGGACAGGTAGACTCAAATAATAAAATCTATGATTTAAGTAAATCATAGATTTTTTTGGGTCTCAACAGGGTCATTCATTATTTATATTTATTTAATTTTCCAAAAAGTATCAATTATCTTCTAAAAACGATTACTTTTTTTTTTTTGCAAAAAGTTAGAACTACTCTATAAATATTAAAGGTACTTTATTTAATTAAAATTATGAAATATTGATTTTTTATGATACAGACTAGTGTTATTGCTTTGTATGTTGCTCTTTTCTTGTTTCATTTGTGTTGTAATTCATAAGTATAATGAATTACTATTTTAACCCTTGATGCTGTGTATTTTCTTGTTAAGTACATATAATTTTTTTATATATATAGTTAGTGTAAGCAGCATCATTTATTTTCTTCTGAACTAGTAAAAGTTCTAAAAATCCTATTTTCTGGATTGATCTATATTCTTTGTGTGGATGTATATTTATATTGTCTATTGGTAACCTAGGGATTAAGAATATGAAAGGGATTCTTAAGAAAATTTAATAATTTAACTGTTCCAAAAATAGTAATTTCTTTTTATGTCAGTTTTAAAAGAGAAAATTACTGTTAATATTCAATTGTGCAATTTGTTTGATTGCATTAAAAATCCTGAGTACAATTTCATTTTGTGACCCGTTTATGAATTCTATCATGACAATTTAATAACATCTAAATTACATAAGGTGATATAAAATGGATATAAAATATATTAAATTAATTTTTTAAGTGTACATTAAAAATATTGCAGGACTATAAAAGAAATTAAATACAATATTAAGGTCACAAAAAATAATATTTGCAATAATTGTGCAGTTATAATGCTGAAAAGTATTATTCCATTTGCATAATTTTTCTAACCAAGAAATTATTGCTAATGTGAAGGCTGCAAAATAAAATTAAACTTATTTATAAATTTAGAATAAAAATGAATAGTTTAATGAAATAAGTTTCAATTGTAAATGTTAATATTTTTATATTATTTAAAAAAATTATATTTTTACTTACTTTTGGCTGAAATAATTGTAACAGATAATTACATTGAAATTCTGATTTAAATCTGCACCATAGTTAATATAATTAAAATATGTGTGTGTTTTTTCGGGGAGGGAGGTCGAAATTGATGAAATAATAATAACAAAATTCTAAAACTGCTTAATGCAATAGTTGCAGTTATTTCAGTTATCGAACTGATATTTGTAAAAAAGTTTAATTTCAAATGAAAAAAAATAATTAACTCCTGTTGCATGCTATTTCAAAAAGGCATCAAATTCATATTTCAAAAGACTGAGGCATGATAGTTAATAAGACTTAGATCAAGTATAACAATTGATGTGTCTTTTCCCTGGAAAGAAATTTTTTTTCTAGTAATAATGCTTAATATTTATTAATTTTAATGATATAAAATGAATAATATGTTCATTTCCTTGAGTTGTCTATAAAACATACTAATTAATAATTCAGTGAAAAATTGTTAAAGCAGTGGAGCAAAATCCAAAAACAGTCATTGTCTTCTGTTGTACGGAAATGTATTCAAACTTTAAATACTGAATAATATATATGTGTGTGTATATGTAATAATTTCAATTTGTCCACATTCTAAAAATAATTATTTTCTAATCATTTGAACTCAAGCTTCACTTTATCTTTAACATCTAAGTTGCAGAAGCTTTTATTTTCTCTTGATGACTCTTAACACCTACTGAAACCGAAAATTCTTTCTTAGCAAAATCCTATTTTAATTATATATACGTTGAAAATATTTCTCATTCACTTTTCCTTCCTCTTTTCTTTCTTCCTCTTTGGATTGTACATTTTGCTGCTCATTGTTCGTACAAAAAAATCATAGTGATGGATAAAAATTGAATTTTTTGCCCATCATATGCATATTACAAATTAAAGGCTAAAACCTGTTCAGAAAATCATTATAAATTGCATTAAAAATACAACACTATAAATTTAAAGAAACAGTTAAATTTTGATCACCTATGTGTCCCTTGATCAATCAAATTATCATCATCACATCCAATAATAGTTCCTGCATAGATTTTGTGATGCTGTTCATTTTTTAATGCTCTTTTATAGTCACTAACTTCTTTCAAATAACAAACTTGTTTTAAATATTACCAGTGAGTATCTTTCGTTTTTATCTTGAAATGTTCAAAAATGACTGGCATCAAAATGCTTATCTAGTCTTGTGCTAATCTTTTATATATAAAACAACTTGATAGTTCTCTATAATGATTTCTTGCTAAATCTCTTTTATTTGTGGCATTTTTATAAACTGGCTTTATTTTGAGTTTAAATGTTTTTATATTCTTTTTGTTTTCCATTGCTTTATTTTACTTAAAATGTTTTGCCTCTGAGAAACTGATAACATGTCTTTTGCATTTTCATGGTTTATAGAAATGAAATTGATATAACATTTGATATTAATCTGAAAGTTGCAATGGTACCTTGCTCTACAAAATGAATATATTTTTTTCTTAGTTTGTTTTCTTGTTAAGCAGATAATAATCTACCCTGGATTTACTATACCCTGATTAAGTCATTAATTCATTTAAACAGTAATTTATACTACTTATTTATTTGTGTGACATTCATACTTATTCGTCAGTTATAAAGCATTCTACAATTTGATACTTTAGAAATAAACATTCATTCAAAATTTTAGTTTTAATACATTTTGTGAAAGCATACATCTTTATGAACTTAGTAGCCAATAATGTTCTCTAATTAGATTATTGACAAGCTGTCCAAATTTTTGAATAATAATTTTAACTTTTTCCATGGCATCTTCAGCAGCTACCCTTATTTTGTGTCTTTTTATATTTTTAGTACTATTCCTTTGCAATTGAAATCCTGTTATCTATCTGTTGCCTTTGCACTCTTTGAAAACTTTTGCAAATTTCCATGTCAATTATTTTATAATGATGTCATTTCATTTTGTCCACTACTCCACATTTAATCTGAAAATTAAATGTTTCAGCTTCAATATTGTTGTTATTTTGTTGACCATTATTATTTGTTGTTATAATATTATCATTATTACTTGTTGGCCAAAATTATTTTTTAACCACAAAGGCCAGTAAGCTTTCATTCTTGCTGATATTTGGCTCCATTAATACCTATACTTCTTTTTATTCAGAATTCTGGGAACTTCATTATTTAAGTTCTACTGAAGTTTTGATTAATTTTAGCAACAAGCACTTTATTATGCCTTCATAAATTTATTATATTTATTTATTATCTTCTAAAAGTTATTATATTTTGCAAACAAAAAATTATATTCCAATAACAAGTTATTTTTAAATGTTTGTGATATAACTTTATATTGCATTCTGATATCATAATGATGATAACTTTACCCTTACATTTGCCATTATGATAACATAATCTATACTATTAAATTAATAATATGGATTTCTTAATTATTGCTAATGTTAATTCTGTAACTGTTGATAATGTTAAGAGTTACTGCATGCATTGTTATGTTCTTATAATTTCTAACCAGTATATTTTCATTCTTGCATGAAAATTTTAAAAATATTTTTCCAAATGGTCCTGAATTACTGAGAACAATTTTTTCCTCAGACACAATTGATGTGATGCATTTGCCCTTCAAAATCTTTAATTAAATTTTTCTTTAGTATATGAACTGTGCAGTATCACAATTATTGTGAAACTTCTTAAGAATATTTTTCAAACTAAATGTCTCTTACAAGTAAATGCATGTTGCTATAGCAACATATTGCAAATAAGGCTTGAATGCAATGGCAAAATCGACTCCATTTTCTTTCTTGATACTTTATTCATAAATTTGGAACTTATGATTACTTACTAGCCTAAATTTAATATTTCAATATTTTTCCTCTTCTCAGAAATTTTTTTTTCCAGAAATGCTATTCTGTTTTGCACCTATTTCACATATTAAGAAAATCATTCAGAAAAGGTTGCTGACATATTAAGAAAAAGTTGCTGAAAAAATTTTAACTCATATTAAACAATGATATTAATTATGAATTTTTCAATTCTTTAAATTTAAAAATTTTTATCTAAATCTATATCTAGCATTTTTCTTCTATCTGAAGACATTTATGTATTTATCACCTCTCAACTGTAATATGAAGATCACAAAGTTAGATTTATTGTTAAATTTAAAAGTGATATAAAATTTTATTTTTAAAATATTCATTTGTACTGCAATACTTATGTTATTGTGTCACAATTCTTACTTCTCTTTTTCTGCCCAAAATTAATAACTGCTTTTAAAGAAAATCTCATCCTTGTTTCTGCAAAATTTGCTTTTTAAACTTTTTATATGAATAGTTGAATTTAGAACATACCGTACAGAAATGATTAATAATGTTGTCATTAAACATAATATGTGTGTAATATCAACACATTCATGATAAATTTCATTGGAATAACTGGGACATTAACTCATTCTCTGTTTGTCCTGTAAAATAAGTTTGAGTTCTTTTGCTATCATTAGTTGAAACCTTGAAATAACTGACACAAAAACATGTATTTTCTTTTGATTTTTGTATTAAATACATTAATTTTGAATGCAAAATTTTGTACTTTTAATCTAAAAGCTACATGAACATACTATTACAAGAAACTGTAACATATGAATTTTGTAAAAAGGGTATACATACAAAATAAAGATTTCTAACTAACCTACACATAAATTTTGAACCAAAAAATAATTGCTTTTGCCACCATTTCTAAGTATGTGATTTTTATTAAACTTATATCAATCCATGTACTCAAAAAATTTAGAACATTGTAAAAATTAATAATTTTTTTTTTTTTTTTTTTTTTTTTAGATTTTACTCTGATTTTGATTAGATCAATCTCCACACCCGAACATGAAATATTTTTATTAGGCCTGAGTATATATTAAAATGACTTTTTTACATTGGGCTTATGCTCAGTAGAAGAATTCGCCAACTGACGTGGGAGCATTATTGTAATGGAAGTCAAATCTGGCATGATGCCCATTTTAAAATGCATTACACATCTTCTGTTCCTTCTGTAGAAGGTAGTGTTTTTTTTTTTTTTTTTTTTTAATTTAAGTTTTAGTGAAAATTGTATTAGAGATTGTTTTATTTCAAATTAAAATTTTCTTATCACAAATCTGTGATTTATTTTAATAATCACATCTTTATTTAGTTTGTTGCAATACCATGAAAATGAAATAATTGTAAAGTTATAATTTTTATTATAATTTTGTGATGAATTCTTCAGATGTTTTTTGAATCTTGCAACATCTCTTTCATCATGTCTGTTAAAATTCATTTGGTTTATTTCCATTTTCAACGTATAGATAATATTATTTTGAAGTAAAATAAATTTTAATATTCAATCAAGGCAATAATTCTAGCTACTCAATTTATGCATACTGATTCTTTTCAAGTTCACAAATTTTATCTGCATCTTCATAATACCCCTGAAAGTGATGCATGTAAAATTTATCCTTCTAATTTTTTGTTGATAACATCCATAATTTTTATCTCTTTATTAAGAAGTCTTTAAATGCTTTAAATATAGTAAGTTTCACAGAATAATAAATATATAAGAATTCACAGGAATATAATTTAGAATTAGTCTTTATCATTCAAAATTTTGACATCTTTCTTTATTTTTAGCTTTGGTCAGAAAAATATTATTGCCAGTGACATCTGATTACAATAAAATATACATAATGTCTACATTATTTCTGTAGCTACTTTTTATTGAAATACTTAAATTGTTATTATTATTATTTTGCAATGCAACAAAACACAACGTTTTTAAGAATTGCTCATTCAGTCAAAATAGCATTTTTTTAATTCTCTTAATATTTAATAAAACTTTAAATGTCTTTAAAACTTGAATTATCCAAACAGCTGTTACAGACTTCTGAATACTATGCCATCTTTATTTGTTATTTAAAAATAGACACAGAACATTTAACTCTAGTAGTTAATATATTTTAGAATATTTATCATATAACTGTGGAACAACAGAAATCATATTTTTTTTTAATTAAATATTTTTTTAGTATTTTATTATCAGTTATATCAACACCCCTTCTAGATGTTAAAGAATTTAAAAAAATAAAATTAAAAAAAAACTGTTTATGTTCTGTTTTTTTACATATGAATTCTGTATTGCTGCATACTGGTATTTTAAATTTAAAACTTGTTCTCTCATAGAAAATTGCTTTATATATGTATAAATATATAAAGATGATGAAACTGTTGATTATGTGAGACTTTAATATATATAGTTATCAATTTAAAACATTGTAATTTTATTCTTCATGAAAAAGCTTTTTTCAACTGTACAATTTCTGTGAGACACATATTGTGATAGTTTCAGAAAATTTCTTTGATTTTTAAAAAAAAATTGTTTTACCCTCTTAATATTTATTTATTAGCATAGGTAATGTCCGAATGAAGACAAGATGCTTAAATTTAGATATAAAATTATATTTAATATTAGTAAAAAAAATTTCTAAATTTTACTGCAAATTATGACTTTACTAATATAGAACAATTTACTATAAGTATTTAAATATTTAATTTATAATGTGTAATGTTGGCTCAGATCTTTGGACTACCTGAAGATGAAGGTTATTAATTTAAAGTAAGATCTTGCAGTTTTATTTCTGTCATGGAGCTAAAATATGGATTTTATTTGATTATTGCTTCTGTCAATATCTTAAATTAACCTAAAGGATCCATAGACTGTGATAAGTAATTCAGATTCTTTATCAATAATGTTCTGCTATATTCTTGAATTTTTGAATGGTTGAAAAAGAAATTTTAGTCAGTCATAATATCTAAATCTGTAAGAACTTATAGATGAAATGAGAGAATTAATAGTAAGAGTGATGTTTCAAAAAATAGGTACTTTTTTATTTATTTTTTTAAATTTTGGTACTTTTGAAAAAACATTTGTCTAAAGACAACATTTTAAATCTTCAGTTAAATTATATAAACAACTTTTTAAAAAGTCCTAGAATGACTTATTTTATATTTGGTTGAAATGAGTGAAGCATTGATATTATTATTTTTGTGTTTAGTTGTACTGTTTTTAAATACTTAAATGACTTTAGTTATCAATCGTCTGTGTTTATATTTAAGAATTTTTATTCTTTTTAATGGCAGCCAATTAGTTAGATTACCATGTAAGAGATTCAGATTTGTTTTATTTTAAATTCAACATTAAGTCACAAATTTTCACTTAAAAGATCTTGATTGATACTATACTCTGTTATGCAGTTAGTGTTTCCTTTTAACTCAACATAGTTTGATTGAATGTTGTATTTCATATATTACCCTTATTTTAAACTTCTTAGTTTTCTTAAATTTTACTTCCGTCCCTATCTTCCTCTAGGTAAACACACATGTATATTTTCTTTCTGAATGTATTCAGTATATCTTCTTTATTGAAAGTCTTCTAATTTTCTATGTCTATATTTCTGTATTGTTTCTGATTTTTCATTCACTTTTTAATTATTTGAAAACATAACTATGGTAATAGTACTTTATTTTGAACTGTTCGACATATCAAGTTTTTCATGAGCATTGTATCACAGAGGAATTTGCTTTTTAGCCTTCTCAATTTCTTGCTAATAAGTGAATCTACTTTAATAAGGTTAATTAAATGTAAAAATTGTGGGAAACTACAATAATGGAAGTTGAATATTTAATTTAGAATTAATGATATTGTATACACATTTCTGAAAACAATTTCCTGACAATAAACAATACCAAAGTATTTTTCAATTTTAAATTTTTTTTCAACCAGCTTTAAAATTGGTCAATTCCAACACTCCTCATAATTCCAGCATTTTATAAATAAAAGAAATGAATTGCATACAAAATTCTCAAACATCTTTTTGTGAAAGCATTTAAGTAAATGCTTCTGCTAATTGTCTTTTGAAACTTAATGTATTGCAGTTACTTTTTATTCGACTTTTCAAGTATAAAAGAGAAAGGTTTTTTTTGTTTTGTTTTTTGCATTTAATTTCTTTTCTAACAGTTTCTCAATATCATTTATTTCATTGTGTGTATTTTTAAAAATATTTTCGAACTGACAAAAGCTCCAGTTTGATTCGATTTAAAGACAGTGCTATCTACTTCAGTACATTGTAAAAAAGCACTATTGTATATTGAATCAATAAGCTTATAAAGTTTTAAAAAATTAAATATTTTCTAAAAAATTAGTACTTTTGACTGTATGTTTTTATTATATGTTATCTTATATGTGAATATTCAAATTTTGAACTTTTTATATGTGAAGTCCTTTGAGTAACACAAGGAAAATTTTATTTAATCAAAGAAGATTTAAATAATATATTTTTAGTGTAATAATTAGTTGAATGGTTACAGAAACTTTTTAAATTATGTTTTAAAAAGATTTTAATTTTTTGAAGGTATTTAGAAGTTACTTTCAGGCCTTTCAAAGATTTTGACATTTTCTTTTACATCTGACAATATATTAAGGCAAAGTGTGAAACAATTTATTGTCTTGTTTTACATTCATATATATTACTACAAAGTTATTTTTAGTCACATACTTTATTTATTAATTCTTAATAATGCTATAAATGATAGTTATTTCCTAAAATGTTGGTACATTTATAACTCTGCATCCAGATATTGTTGTCTGAAAATTTTTTGATACCAGTTTATTCCAAATTTTTTGTTTAATAAAATTTTGCCTTTGAGATTGGATTTTTTTTTTCAGAGCCATTTTTACCAAAGATTTATTGTATTAAATGGAACATGATGCACCTTAAACCTTTCATTGTGAGTCAGATGTCCTCATATTAAGAGGTTCAGCATCAAATATCTTTTTCATTATCTAAACATTTGGAGATCTTGTAAAACAATAATCTTCATATTGCTTCAAAAATGAGATGTTCCTCTAAATTAAATTTGTCAAAATTTTATAAGAATAGTTTTTCAAAATAAATTTTACATTTTAATTTTTAGAACTGGTGGACTAATTTATATTAATGAGAAATACCAAAATGAAATGGATATTTTTTTCCTAAAAGAAAGGTTTTAAAAAATGTTAATAGTTAATTATTATGTCTTGTATTTGTAAAATGTATTTTTTAAACCTATGTATTTTATTTTTATAAAGCAATTATTTTATCAACAATGTGAACAGCTTTAATAATTTGGGGGGAGGGGTTCTTAAGAGCAGATTATTGGCAGTGTTCTTCAAATATGAAACTTTTTTATCTTTGATTTTGCTCTAATGATTTTTTTATTTATGAAATTTTTAACAATATTTAAAATAGTGATAATATTAAATGGAAGTGTGAATTTTTTAGAATTATATTAACTTCGAAAATATTACAGTGGAGAGGACTATTCTGTGAAAGTGATACTATATCATTTATTTGGTTCTTCTCTGAATAATCATGAAAACAAGTGTTTACTGATTACCTACCCGAAGAATCAGTCATTATGTCATTACTGCTTCTGATGCATCTAAAGATCTTCTGCTACTTAAAGATCTACTGTTTAGAATATATTCCTCATTCTCTGCTTATTTAAATGACCTTGTTCTTTACTGTTGCGTCAAGTATGTCTTGGTTGGAGAAATGTTAGTTGCAATTAATTTATTTTGTTTGACTAAAATTGAAGTGAAGTGTTTCTGTGAGGCTTTGTGGAATATATGAATTTCTGTAAAAATAAAGATATATATATATTTTTTAATTGTGCTTCTTACATATCTGTCTTATTTTTCTGTGTTTATATAATCTTAGAAATAAATATTTTAGAAAGGCAAACCAAAGTTAGAATAGTGAGAGCTAATATATATTGATCGAAATTTATTCAAACTTAATGCTGATTATATATCCTCAAAGAATATTATCATTCATTTATATCCTCTACTCTTACGATATTTCTATTGCTATTTCTTTTGATTGCTTTTTTTTTTTTTTTTTTTTGTCTTTCTGCAATGTAAAGGCGAAATTATTTTTCTTTATAATATTATTCCTCATAACACTTACCATAGCCTTGTTGATTTTAGAGGCTTATTGCTTGTATAAACCTCTAAAAGCTTATTCTTATGATGTTTAACTAACTTTTTAAAAGTGGGTATTTAAGGCAGTGTGCCCTATAGTATGCAGTGAAGCAAAATTGCATCTCTTTTGTTTCTTAAATTTATTGTTCAATAGTTGGAATAGTAATAAGATAATTTACTTGTTTCACGTTTTTTCAAAAGTGAAAAAAAAAATGTATTAATTTTCAGGTAATAACAAATTTTTTTGTATTATTATTTTTAGAATTAGAATTTTTTTTTTTTTTTCTATCCTGTATTAACATGAATTTATATAATTGCCACTAAAGAATTGAAAATAATCCCACATTCTTTTAAATATTTGTATTGATGAATTTTTAATGCTAGTTATTAATGCATATATTTTATTAATATTTTCCAGTAATATATCACAGTGATGCAAATGCAAGTACCAAAAGTCTATCAGCTCTCAGCTGGTCTAATTTTTGGTATCCATTTAGTTAGTCATTTTGTTGGATTTATTATAAGAAAAGGAACTGTTTGAAAACACAGGTAAGAACAAATAGGCTTAGTTGCCTGGTTTTGTGTTTATTTATACTGAATTGAATGTCTAAATCTGGAATTATTTTTAATATATATTTTTTAGATAGAATTAAGAAAATATGAATGCATTTATGTATGTGTGCAATTTTGTAGAAATGTATGTCTGATATTGTGTAACTAATGTTATTACAATTCTAAAACAAAGATTAAAATTGCATTTAGCTAAAAATTTTAAAATTGTTGAATTTGATTTACAATTCTCTGACCTGTTGTCATTTATGTTATTCTTATATCCTTCATTAGTGCACATCAATATTTATCATAGCATGAAATAATGGAATAGTTGTTTTTCTTATTTAATTACAGCACAGTTTTCTTTCAGATGAATTGTTTTTTAATATGCATTTTAAATGTTATATAAAAAGGGTAAATTAACATACTCTGAAAGAAAACAATTCTTAAATTTCATTGTTGTATTCTTTAGCATTCAAGTATATATTAAGAAATTAATGAACTATATACGATTTATTTATTTTATTTTGCTAATTATCATTTGATTTCAAATTATAAAGAAATTAATTAAAAAGATTTTTTATCTGGATTAGTTGTTTTGTTCAGATCAATATTTTTAATGGATATACTTTTATTCATCATATGGGATGATAATAATACTTACAAAAGAACCAATATTTTTTAATGATAAGTTAAGGAATTGCAAGGTACAAAATGGTATAAAAATTTAAATTTCAAGAAACAGGTGTTAAAATTAATCTCAGATATAAAATTACTTACAGACTGATGATTAATTTCTTTTATTATTATTATTATTTTACTCAATTTTTAATTTGTATAATCAAGATTAAAAGCCCCACTTTTTTTTTATTTGTTTATAATAATTTTCAGTCATATAGTTATATCCATGTATATGCGATAGATATTAAAATTGATGCAGCTATACCCAAACAGTACCAATTATCAAATACATCAACATGACTACCACATAGGCTTAACCATCCAATCAATCAGAATTTAAAAAAAAAATCAATATTCATTTCTTCAGTAACTAATTTCTTAATAGCCACCTTCAGTAACTATTCCTTAACTGACTGAGATAAATTTCAATAAAATATTTTATGCATAGTTTGGTATTAGAAAATGTATAAGGATGTGTCACAAATTATTTGTAGACTTCCACTATGCATTTTGATCTGACAAGTATTTTTATCTAGTGAGTTGTTTATCAAACTATCTGTTTTTAAAATTTCATTTTTATTCCATTACGTTATTTAACAAAATAATATTATTATAGAGTTGTACTTGTATTGTGATTATTAATGTTAATTTTTCTATAAAATTATTTACTTATTTCTGAATGAATCATTTAAGGTTCTTTCAATTGTGTTTGTAATCATTTAATATTAAAAACATCATTTTTTTCCCATCATTCTATTTTGAAAATAGTGAAGTGTCAGTTACATTTCCCCTTTAAATAAAGATTCTGTATTTGTAATTTTTTATTGAATGAAATATTTTGTAGAAGAATATTAAAGAGTTCTCATTGATTTCTTAAATTAGTCTATAGATCTTTGTCCATGATAGATTTAATTTTTATGAACTGTTAAAATTTAGAGATTTATTTACATATCAGTTTTTATTATTATTTACTTGTCAGCATTTCTTCTGATTATGAAAATCTTTATGCAAATAACTGTAGCAAACGTGATTTTATGTTAATTTTGCATTTAGAATTACTAAGAGTTGCACTTGCTTTCTTTTATTCAAATTTTGATAACCTTATATTCTATTTTTAACATGTAATAATTTTTTACTAGTAAGTATAAATTTAATTTATGTTACTTTTAAGAATACAAAAAAGTATCAAAAGCACAACTTATATGAAATAAGAAATTATTGAATTAAGTATTAATTGCAGCTATATGTTGGATGATCATAATTACAATTTTTAAATATTTTTAATGTTTTCACCAAATTTATATATTAATTTAACTAATCTATATAATATAATATTAAATAATCAGTTAATGCAATGAGAATTTTTAGGATAAAATAATCAAATCATGTAAGAACAACTTATAAGGATGTTTATATTCATTTATTTTACGACTAATTTTGCATTCCTAAACAAAATAAAAAGGTTAATCTTGTTCAATCTTATACGTTTTTATAACAAATTATAGCTATTTTTTTATTTATTGATTTAATTTAATTTTCTTTCATTGTCAATAGGCTGCTTTGAATATACATTGAGCTAGGTGCAAGCTTTCCCATGTAGCTTTTCTTTCCTCTAGTGTTCATGACTTCTACCTTAAACCGACTTCTCAATAGGAATATAACCTTGGTCATAAATGTGTCTGTACTAAAATTACAGATGATGAGTACATCGACTTCTTCAGTTAAAAAAATATATTTGAACCATAATAATGTTTTTAAGAATTAAATCTGACATGTTTTACAGTACTTGCATTGTTTTATCATTCAATAGAAAGTACTTAATCTAAATTAACAATTTAATAAAAAAGAAAATTTGATAATTATAAATGTTTTTCCTTTTGAAACAATGAATGTAAGCTGTTATAAAAGGCACAACTAATAGATAGAATAATTTAGAATTTATCAAAGTCCATCAAATAATTCATATAAACAAATGTTGCATGGCACATATAATTAGAATTCAATCCAAACAGTTGAAAAGACTCTGAAGACTCTTTTAATTGAAATGGCTCTTACATTAAAAAAGCTAACATCTATCAACTATGAAATCACTGATTACTTTTTCAGAGCTTAAATGTTCAGCGGAATTAAGTTTTAAAAAATGTGTCTGTGAAATAATAATCTTATTTACAGTATTTTTTAAGTACTATTTGATGAAACAATGAAGTAAGTTTGAACTTCGTTTCTATACTGGTTTTTTAAGGAAACTGATTTAAGAACGAAATTAGAATCTTGCTTCAATTTATATTTATTAGAATTTCCTAAAAGTCACTTTCAGTTCTATTAATGTGATATGTATATTTCTTGATTTTTGTCATGTCTTATTTCTTTTATTAATATTTTGTTCTTTCTTAATAGGTTTGCTTTTACAATGAGGATAATAACTGTGTTGAATCTAAATGTTGTTTCCCTTTGTATGGATTTTCTGCAGAAATTAAAACTACTCTTAAAGGTAATTTATTTAATTTAAAATAGAAAATATTAATTGTCTGTAATATGAACTTGTATTATCTTTTTTTATATAATTCTTTTATAATTCATTTTTTGCTCCTTGAATATGAAAGAAATTAATATTTTAACTCTGATAATTCTGATTTCCCTATGTGACTGATTTCAGACAGCTGAAATTGTTTTATTTATCTTTAGTAATTACAACATAAAAACATTATATAATTGTTTTGAGCTAATGAAAGTTCTATAAATGCTATTCATGGGTTGATCTGTATTCTTTTAGTGTGTGCAATTTTGTATTATTCATAGGTTATAGTGATTTAATTATTCAGAAAATAGTAATTTTTCTTATAATATTACTTTTGAAGGAGAACATAGCTATCACCATCTCTATTGATAATATTCAATTTGAATTTGTTTGATTGCTTTAAAAACATTTAATACTATTTCTTTTTGTGATTACTTTATGCAATACTATTATTACTTATTAATTATAGTTAAATTTCATATTGGTATAAATTGATAACCAAGACAGGCATTGTGGAAGACATAAAAGTAATAAAGCAGTTTTATAAATGTGCATTAAAATTATCGTTGAGCATGAAAGGCATTAAAAATAATCTTTAAGATAAAGATAGTTATAATAATTAACAATATTTTTTTACTTATGGTGCCTAAAAGTACTATTCCTTTTGCATACATATTCTATTAATTAAAAAAAGACTGTAAAGTATTATTCTACTTATTAATGTCTTCAAATTAAATATAAATAGTTAAATGACTTAGCTAAATTTTTTATACATATGTTATCTGTAATGAGTTATAAAATAATTAAAATGAATTATTTTCTGAGAGTTAAAATTAATTATTGTTTAATTAATTATAACAAATGTGTTACATTCAAATTGTGATTCAATACTGCACCATAGATTAATACATTAAAGATGCATATTTGGGGGGGGGGGGTAAGGGTTAAAATTCCATGAAATATTAAATATTTTTGTTATTGTGAAATGATGAAATCGCTTATTACTATTAAACTATGCAATTATTGAATTGACTTTTTTTTAAAGTCAAAAATGGATTGTGTTGAAGTTGAAATATAATTCCTATTACATACTAATACATATTTATAAAAAATCAGCATTCATTGTGAATAAGATTTACATTAACCCTTATTTTCATTTTGTATAGTATACCATACATACAACTTTATAAAAATATACTACCACTATAAAATAATTTTTTACTTAGTTTTATTAAACGATTTTTATTACAGGTTTTTTTAAATTTATTTTTTGATGTTTTTTATAGTGCTAAAAAGCTATCTATATACATTTTTTTTTTTTTTTGCTTTTCTTCAGAAAAGCAATCTTGCCACGATAAGGGTTAAATGTCACTATTGTTTTATACTTCCCTAAAATTGGATATGTTTAATCTGTAGGTTTTCATGGCTTAAGTATTGGTATTGTTATGATGTTTAGTGTTTCAGAAAGTTCAAACTGTACTATTTTTGATAACGATATGATTACTAATATGATAACGATACAATAACGATAACTGAACGATATGATTTGTCAATAAAACATACTTATTAATAAAGTAAATTAAAAAATATTAAAGTAGATGAATGAAATCCAAAAATAATACTTGTCTTCTGTGGTATGGAAATATTTTTAAACTTTCAATTTTATAAGTAATTTATAAAACCGAATTGTTACATTCAAAAAGGCAAATGTAGTTATGCTTCATATATTGGAGTCTCCTCCTATCATTATCATCATATCCAGGAGCAATTCTTTCATGAATATAGTAATGCTTATCTTTATTTTTAATACTATTTGATTATCGGTAGTTTCTTTCAAACAGCAAACTTGTTTTAAATGTTACCAGTGAATTGAACTAGTTGAAATTTTAAGAAACGATTGACCCAAAACATTTATCTAGTCTTGAGCTAATATTATGCATATGGAACAATTATATAGTTCTCTATAAGAATTATTTACCAAGTCTCTTTTATTTTGGTATTCTTGTAAGTTTTTTTTATTTAATTAGGTTAGGATTTTGATTATTTGTATGAAATTTTTTGTCTTTGAGAAACTGAAAGCATGTTTTTTGCATTATCATATTTTAAGAAATTACTTTTCTTGCATTTGATATTATTTTAAAAGTCGTAGTTTTTTTTTTTTTTAATGCAGAATAAATATTTTTGTATTCTTTGTTCTATTTCTGTTCAAATAATAATTTTTCCTTTTTTTAAAAATTCTTATTATGTTAATAATGTATTTATACAAAATGTAATTTAATTAATTAATATTTGTGAGACCTCCATTCTCATTCATCTGTTGTAGAAAACTCTATAAGTTTATCTTTATAAATTTAGAATCATTTGTCATTCAGAAGTGCAAGTTCCATGCTTTTTTTGGCAAAGCATGCACCTTTAGGAACTCCAGTGTAGATTATTGACAAATGCTTAAGGTGTAAATCCTTTAGCAATTACCCTATATTTTGTTTCTGTCTATATTTTTTGCACTGTTCCTTTTGAGTGGAAATCTGACTGTCAATCTGTTGCATTTGCACTTTTTGAAAACTTTTGGAAGTCCCCAAATTAGCTATTCTGTAATGACTCAATTTCGTTTTGTCTGTAGCTCTACATGCAATGTGAAATGGGTTATTTAATAGTTATTAAACTACAAAGGTACTTATTCTTTCATTCTTGCTTATATTTGGCTCCATTTATGGTGTTACCTAATGTTATTCAGAATTTTGAGAATTTCATTGTATGTGTAATTGGGTAAAGATATGAACATTCTGCATTTTTCATTAACCTTTAACTATATTTACCATCCTCCCCCCTCCAAAAAGAAAGTACTATCATCATTTTTTGAATATATTATTGTATTGCTTTAATATTAGCAATTTGCTAGTAAATGGACAGTTATTTCAGACATTTAATATCTTATAGACAGTTATGATTAGATTGCTCTTTGGAAACTTGACCTCGGTAAAATTGTATTTGAGTATGTTTGTCTTTATATTCTATTGAATCAAATATAGTACCTCATTCTTTTAAAATGGCATTTTGATTGCTTTGAAAACTTTTATCTACATTTTTATTTGCCTGTAAAATTCACTAAACATATTTATTTCTGCTGCAGGCCATAATAAATTACAAATTTTGAGGGAACCATGAAAGTCTCATGACCCTACAGTGTCACTGTATCTGTTGGCATGAAAATCAGCATCACTATAACATTCCAGAATGTTGTTTTGTATTTTTTCATGAAATATTTATAGTGGACCCAAGTATGTACTGAATTCATTTCTTTGGTCTTTCATTCATTAAAGGTATTCTGCAAATGCTGAAAAAACATAACTATGATGTAAGCCAAATCTGGCCTGATGTTCATTTTTAAATGTATTGCACATCTCCTACTAATTTTACACATGGTAATTTTTCTTTGTTTTATTCATTTTCTTTATATTTTTGTGGAAAAGCTCCATTGATAATTGCATTAGAGGTTGCATCTGAACTTTCCAATTAAAATGTTCTTATTATTTTTTATTTAAGTTAATGTTTCCAACTTTATAATAGTTTGTTACAACACTTAGCAAATATGATAATTAGTTAATTATAATTTTTATCTTTATGCATAAAAGTGGATTGTCAAAAAAAATTTCGATTTGCTTGATGCATTTATTTTATCAACTACATTTGAATTCAGATTGTTTATTTTCTTTTTCAACAGCATAAGTATGGATAACCTTCTTTTGAAATTAAAATTGAAATATGTCATTAAAAAAAATCTTTTTCCATGAGAATTAATCCACTGAGATTCTTTTTAAGTTCATAAATTTTTTCTGTATCTTCATTATTTCTGAAATTGCTGCATGTAAAATTGATCTAATTTTATATTCATGGCATATTATTTAGGTTACGCTTAAATGCATAATTCGGAATTTGATGCGTTAAATGTTGGTCTGTTTAATGTTTTGAATGCTTTATTTTTAACTATGTCCAAAGAAAAATTGTTATGGCAATGACATCACTCTATACATTCTCTTCATTTTTTTTTTTTGTAGCTTGTATTGAAGTAATTTTTTTCTTTAATTATACTATAATATGGCACAAAATGTTTTTAAAAAACATTGTTTCACTTCAAATTAAATTTTTTTAACTCTTCTAATATTTAATAAAACTTTAAATTTCTTTAAAAATGACTTAATCAAACTGCATCATTATATCATCAGTTATATCTGGTAAAAAAAAGTAATGGTGGCATTATTTTTTCAATAAAATGATTTAAATTTTTTATATGCATAACTGCCAATTAAATTAACATTTCTCCTGTTCAGTGAAGATTTTTTTTAAATGTACTGTTTATATATTTATTCTACACTAAAATTCTCTAGCAGCTAATTTGTTTCATATCTATTACCGAAATGAAAATAATTATGAACATTTATATTATGCTTATAGAAACTGATTCACAACTTCATTTAACAATAGATGTTGGTTCGGTTCGTAGTGAATATATTGACTTAGTTCAAATTCATCTATCATTATGAATCGCCAGATGTTAATGATTTATCATCTTCCCACACCATTTCTTGAAAATTCTTTAAATTTGTGCATATAGCTTTCCAAATCAAGTTTATCATTTGGAAAATTCTCCCTCTATTTTTTTTAAGTTCATTTTATCGGATATGTAATCCAACAACTTCTCGTTCTCCCAATGCACTTTTTACTTAGTATGTAAACTTCTGAATAGTCATTTATAAATTTTTCTAAACATATTGTTTTGTAAACCTTGTTTTGTGATTTTCATCTAATCGTCATTTGTTGGCTGAAAGTATGCTTTAATAATTGATACATTTATATTCATCAGAGCTTCTTGAATAACCCCTTTTTTTTTTTTTCCCTCTAATTTTTTGAATTCTATTTACAACACTTAAAATGTCATTTTGGAACATTTAGAAGGCATTTTCCTTTCACTCATTTCTAATTCATATTCCATTGATTATTTCAGTTTGTATTCCTTATTTTTTGTTCTCTTGTATTGTTTAGACATTTTCATTGGAATATCTTATAAAAATTGAGCACTTTTAAATTTGTCTTTCTCTTATCTTCCATATTCATCTTATGAGACTGAGCAATCAGAAATTGTAATTTCGATAGTCATAAATTTTTGCAATTCATATAGCCTTACCTTTAACAAGTTTTGTGCATCTTATTTAGTTTACAGTATTTTAACTGATGTTAGATTGTTTATTAAATTTTATCTTGGAAGGGCTTTGAATTGCCTTCTCTTTCTGAACTTATCTAAAGTTCTTCCAAATTAATTACCTCCATCTTCTTCTACTTAATTTCTTTCTCCTTTTTCATTATATTTTTAATTAATGTTTTTTGATAGTGGTTTGTGAGATTACTGTCTTTAATTTGGGCATATATTTTATTAATTTTAAAATATTTCTATATTTTTTATTTATTGTATACATTATGCCAAATTAATTCTATCCTTTTTATTATTAAAATTTTATATTGTTTACCTTTTGGTATTTGAACAATAAATCCTAACCCATTGTTTTTCATTTTTAACTGAAGTTTGTGGCATGATTACTGGGACTGAAATTAATTTCTTCAGTCATAACTTTTGTTAAAAAGCATATATAGTATTTCAATATAAAGGAGTTGAATGCCTTAACCTACTCTTTTCTGATATCACAGAACTAATTGCAAGTTTTAAGAATGTGAAAAAGTGTAAGTTGGAAAGTGTTAACTAATATTTTTTAAATATTTAGCAACTTTCACCTTCTGTTTGCACTAAATATATAAAATTAAAATAAGCTATACATGTATTAATAGTGTTCTTTAATCTTTTTACTTTAATGAATATTTTTCATTGTTTATGGTAACGTCAATTGCTCCAAAATCATATGTATTGAAATATAATTATTAATTATAATGAGATAATATTTTAGATGTAACTTTAATTATATGCCATCTGTTTGTGTTTTCATATTGGCAATTTTCACCTTTTTATGGCATTGTGGATTTGGGAAAAGGATAGATGTTATTAATGCACAACTCCCTCAATCCCCTGTTTTATAAAGTTAATCTGTAACTATATTAGTAATTTATATTTATTTAATAGTTATTTAATTTAACATTAATTTAGTATAAGTTTACTGAAAATGACAAAGAAAAATTTTAGATAATGTCATTGAAATATCAAATATATGGGACAGATATTGTTAGTTACAAATTTTTTAATGCCAAAAAATACTTCATTTTAAATTTGTTTACAAAATGCAAATACAGTTGAAATCATTTGAGAATGGGAACTTGTTTTATTTATACTGTGTTTACTACTGATTTATTATTTTATGTAGTGCTTCTTGTCAATAATTTGCATTGAATTTGAAGTCATTGTGATTTTAAATTGAGAGTCTAATTTAAAATATTATGAATGAAAGTGCAAATCAAATAACATTCTAATTTGAAATGACAGTAATAAATGAACTCACTTTTTTTAACAGTGAGTTAATATTATATCAAATAGTTTAGCAACTTTATTGTGCAGACATTATTTATAACTTTTCCTCATTGTTTGTCAATTGACATATATCCATTTTTTTATTAAAATGTAGTTTACATGTGTTTTCTGCATTATCAAGTTGCAATATCTAAATGCATGCTTTTTTTTTTCCCCCTTTTCTATTTCTTAGATGCAAGTCCATAATGGATTTTTTTTTTTTCTGACTCTGTAAGCATTGTGGATTTCATTTCTTTGAATATTAAATGTTCCTTCCAAAGCTAAAAATTTTGAAATTACTTTTGATATTTATCTGTAGGAAAAATTTTCTAATGTTAATTATTTGAAAGTGCTTGGAGTTAATTACTGAAAAGTTAAAAATTGGACCTTTTTTTGCTCTTATTTTTATTATTGTTTTTCGGGGGGGGGGGGGGTATGATGGTTTTATGTAATTGGGATTTCTCATCACTAGACTCATTACTGCATTTACCCCAAAATACCAACTTGCCTTTATTTTCAGTACCTTTATTGTTGTTTACTGTCATTGATTTAATAAATTTTTATACAGAATTTTGATCCGTAAGATTAAAAAATATAATAATTCCTTTATCAGGTCATTTTTTTCTCTGTCATGCGTATTTTCAATTGTTGATGGCTGTAGAGATGTAATCAAAAGAGAAATGTTTTTAATAGATATTCTGAATTGTTATCAGGACAATGTATATTAAAGCTTCATAGTATTATCACCAGAATCAACCATCTCCTTCCACAGCGGCTGAAGTGAATGAAAAAAAAAAACTCTTTATGGGTTTTAAAATATTTGTTTATGAATAAAATTAATCAAAACTGCAAAATTTAAATTTGTTGAAAGATGTGTCTATTTTGATGTGTTACTTTCATGATATTTGAATGATTCATGAATGATTTTATAGTGCAGAAGTATAACTTTCGCAGTACTTGTGGTCCAATGCATTACAATTTCGAAAATAAAAAATTTTAACACTTTCTGCCTTTATGCATGCTTCTAAATTATTTTTGTATTATATTGTCCTTAAAACTTTTCTCACTGTGGATAATAATTCACCACAATCATTCGGAAATGGTTGAGTGAATTGTCGTATAAGGTTTTCAGTTATCGCCGAAACGAATCAGTTAGATAGTTACTGACCATATGGCAAGGTTTACGACTCCGTGTTTGCCGCATTCTCTCGCAATAGCATTATCTTTTTCGAAGTAGAATTCAGATTGCAGGTCAAATGAAAGCACACTCCAGCGACGTTAATTCCTTGTTCTATACATTTGTGTTTTAAATAAAATGATAAAAGGAGGAGAGGGGAGGAGAAGATAAGTCGCAGGTTACCATTTTTTTGTTGGATATGGGCTCTTCAGGTTGCAGAAGCGGGTGCAGTGCATCTGCCCTGATTGTTCTCCTGAGTGTGTTCTGCGAGTAGAGAATTGAATCTTTTCACTCCTGCCTCAATGAGAAGGGTGTAATCCTCTTGTTTTCCGCACTCAATAATGTGATGTTGGTGGATAATGAAATCGAATCGGTCTGTCCGCTTATCATTTTTTGTTTTGGAATTAATGTGTTTTTATTTATACAATGAAAGTATAGTTTTATCAACGCATTTTTAAATTTATATTTTCTTTCAGAAATTATTAATCATCAGACTGCGTCATTTTATTAAATAACTATTTAGATGCGATGTTTGCAAATGTTGAAATATTTTTCAAGCAAAGTGAACTGATACTGTATGTTATACGATAATAATATTGATTTAATAAAAATCTGTGATCGTAAAAATAAACAGCAAAATTGCGAAAAATAGGAGATGCAATAGAAAATGGACTGATTGCCAACTCACTGAAATCGCGTGATAACGCAGCTGGAGGTTTAATATCTAATACAGTGAAGATGACCGGCTTTTATGGAACACCATTTAACTGAAAATTAAAATGTCTTAATTGTTTACTGGGCAGGTTTTTTTTTTTTTTTTTTTGTATACTTAGGGGGGGGACTCAAAAGTTTTTTTATAAAACCATAACTTGAATTTCCGTTTTTTAGCTATTTACGTTTTTGAGATGTAGTATTTTCATGTGCAATTATGAATAAATATATTTATGAATTTCTCCCGAAATTGAATTTTAGGTTAAGAGTTCGTACTATAATTCATCCTCTACCTCTTTCTTTTTTTTATGTGAAATACTATTTGATTTCGAATTTTTGGCCATTAAAATATTTTGTTTTCGTCCGCGAGAAAATCAATTAATTTTAGTCTCATCACTCACTTTGTCATTTCATTCCATGGAAATCGAATTAATTTTTTATGTGGTTTAACGAATTGGCCGAATGTAGTTTTAGTTTATGACAATTAAGATTAATATAATTCTAAGTAAACTAAATTTATTTGCATCGAAATTGCAAGGTTTAATTTAGCTTTTTTATGCATACAAAAAATTCTGTTTATTTTCAGAGCTGAAATGTAAATTAATTTTTGGTGAGTTGAAATGGGCATAATTTGCAAAAGGGGCTGCTGATTCTTCATTTATAAAATCAAGGTATAATCCTATTTATAAGTCAACGAGTTTTCATATTTCTTATTTTCTTCTCCGTTTATAGCCTGCATCGTTTATATTCTACAAATCAACCTTACATTTTTTTTACGGTTTATTTATTTGTTGTCAATTACTAAGTTTCTATGGGAAATAATTGTGTCCTTCCTATCTCACCTCCTCCCTCTATTTTCCCCTCCTCTGCAAACCAATGCATCTGGAAGGACACGCATTTTGCACAGGAGCTCCTGAATTATGCTAATTCTGTTACTTTCATTATGTTCATTAACTTAATGCTCCAGCAGAAAGTGTTTAGATTTAGGTTATTGTAGACTTCTAGGAGATAGTTAGAATCCATTGCCATCTTGAAAAAGATGAAGAAAAGTATCAAATTCCGCGCATTTGTTTCTTTGCATTTGTAAATTCATTCCCCTGCAGGGTGTTAAAATGATCTGCCGCCTTCTTTGTAAGTTGCTTTTTTGTTTTAAGTTTAAATTAGTATTAGATACACAAATGCGATGCTTCAGCTATAAAAGTTAAATAATTATATCGGATTCATCTGATCCGCATAAAGAATAATGACTGATTTATCTGTTTATGAACACCTTTTCAAACTTTTCGCGGGCGGGAGAAATGTTTTATGATGAGTGAATACTTCATCCACTGTATTTCATTACTCCTTTCCCCCAAAGTCCTTGAAAGGAAGGGATTGCATTTCATAATATCGTATGCTAGCTTCATAAAAGTGAGGGAGGGGGACTGAGTTATGGATATGATCTTTTGGTTATTTATGACTCTCTGTTTCCGCAAACATTCAGAAATCCGTTGGCGATTTTTTTATGTTATATTTTGTTCATATTTATGTAACCAATGTATTTTGAATATTTGTTTCATCTTCAAATTTACTGGTAAATATTTTGTACAACTGCAGAAAGTAGCCATTGCGCATGTGTGTCCAAAAACAATTTTCGCGCGAATTTCATATTCTCTTCTGATCCTGTCTTGTCAGTTAAGTGTGTGGTGGCTATAATAGCTGTGTGTGTTTCGTGAGATGTTCTGTTATCCTTGCGAATCCTTGAAAATGTTACTATTCTGTTAAATTTATTCGTTAATTTTGAATGGTTATGCATTAATATTATTAATTCGTTCGTAATTATTATTATTCGTTAAAATAATTAATTAGTTCAGATTCGTTAATATTATTAATATCTCTTATGTAGTTGGTATATCTGTACGCCATTATTTAATGTTTTTTTTTTTTGAGGCTCTCCTACCCTTTATTTTATTTTTAATTTTCTATTTTTTTTTTTTTTTTTCGTTTAATTAGTGAAATTCTCATTGCATCCATGTTGTCTTTTATGTGCTTTAAGAAGAAACCTGTCCTCTTCTCTTTTTTATTATATAATATTTGTTTTTTCTTTCTTTCCTGTCCAAGAGTGGAACAAGCGGCATTGACTTGTTTTTTTGAAGTCTCTAGCATAGCATTCCGGCTCCCTATTTCTCTGTTTTGTTTCTTGGCTTAGGCTTTATTCTCCTCTCCTAGTTCTTTTAACTCGTCCTGAATTTCTTTTTCACGTTATAGACATTTATTTGCAGGTTATGATAGTTTAAAATTGAAGTTAAAACGTTTTCCTTTTCCTTTCGCACTTATTGTCATAGAAAGAACCTGTCCTCTTCTCTTTTATTATATATTGTTCTTTTCGTTCTTTCCTGTCCAAGAGTGGAACAAGCGGCATTGGTTTGCTTTTCGCAGCCTCTAGCATAGCATTCCGGCTCCCTATTTCTCTGTTTTGTTTCTTGGCTTAGGCTTTATTCTCCTCTCCTGATTCTTTTAATTCTCCCTTGAATTTTCTTTCAATATTGTATTTGTTAGCGTAGATGGTTGTGAAAAAAATTTAGTATATTTAATGTTTATAACAGTGCGTAATATCGTGACTGAAAAATTTTTCGCATTAAAAGCTTTTTGTAGGATTTCGTTTAGATTAACTGGTAAGTATTATTCGTCATTTTTTTAAACTGTAATTAAATTTTTTATATCTTTTAGAACATATGAATTGTACAAATTTTAACCTTTTTCGTCTGTGGTGTTAAGTCGTTTCATTATTTACTTATTTTTTAAAACATTTTACCTTTTTAGTCAATTTTTTTATTAATTGGAATATGTGTGATACCTCAAATTTGTTATATATGATTCTTGAGTGTGCTTGATAAATTTGTTCGGGTTAAAAAAACGGATGAGTCCTTCATTTTATTTAGAATATGTTTAGAGGCCATCTGAACTGTTATAGATATTTTTATCTGAATGATAGGAGAAATTTAATCTTGGTTATTTATTTGCATTTTCCCACTTTTTTATTTTTTTGCATTCTTAGTTTGTGTCAGTTTTCTCTCTTTATTCTGTGTTAGTGTATTTTGAAATTTGAAAATATTCGGGTTTTTTTGTTGTTGTTGAATGAGCTTAGAATATGAAGCAGTTGGTTTCTATATATATTTTCTGCAAATTTTTGCATTTACGAACTGAAATCGTTTGTAAAATATTTTCTAAATGTCGTTTTTTTAAAAAAAAAAAAAAAAAAAAATCAATTTATTATATTTGTATCTTTATACATAAATATTAGATTGCCTAAATGCTTTTCTGTTTATTCAGTGCATTTTTATGCAGTTCTGAAATTTCATAATATTATAATCCAGTCTGTTTTGCTGTACCTTTTGAATTTTGTATTAAATTTGAGTAAGTCTTACTCTAATGATATTTAATAGTTTTCTTCAACATTTGTTGTTATGTATTTTTTCATATGCAACAGCTTCCGTATTTGTCCCCGTAAAGTGTTTAGTAAGGTATTTATTTCTTGTTAAAAGTTTTCGTGCTAGTAATTACTGCAATACTGTTTTGCAAATTACATTATTATTGTTTTGATGAAGTATTAATTAGAAAAAATTATCATGTTTACCAACCTTTTTTTGTCTTCTGTGATGCCTTTAAATAGATTTTTTTGATTTTATCCTTAATAATTTATTCTATTGCTTGATTTTTCATCTTTTGATGCTCATATCAATTAACATTTATACAGAATCTTTATTTTGAATGTCTGCAAGAAAAAACTGAAATAAGTTTCCTTTCAGTGTTATTTTTATTGAAACTCATTCTGGACAGAGTTCTAATCTTTTGAAATTACATATTTGGACTAGAGTGCTTTTGCTTTTTTCACTCCCAAATTTATATTGGCTGTATTATTTTGTTACCTTACTTATACAGCCCATTCATTATATCCTTTATTTTATTGATGCATATTTCGACTTTTTTTCTCATATCATCTGACTTTTATTATATCGTGTGAATATCAACTGAGAGCTTCTTTGATTGTATATATAAATGTCCCTTGATCAATGATTTGTCTGTTTATCAGATTATTAATTGATTATTTTGTGTGTGTGTGTGAGTATTGAAGAAATTTATTTGAATGTGGTTTTCTCTTCCAATTCATAATTCCATAAATATTTGTAAGATATTAGAAACCTTTTATATTTTTTTCATGCTTTGGTTGATTATTTTATATAGTTATTGTTGACATCCCTGAAATTCGAATTCATTCTGAATTAATTTACAATGAATTGTGTTTTGTTTTCCCTTGATCTCTTTGTGAGTTTTATGGGATTGATTTTGAAAGTGTGAATTGTGTGTTTATGTGGATTATCGATTTTTCTGCTTCTTTTCTATAGAAGTTGATAAACTTTAATTAGACATTCATAACTTGTTTGCATCCATTTTATTAGAAATTTCTTTGAAATTCACATTTCCCATAATAATCCCATAAATTTCTTTATGAAATTTATGGGATTTTTTTTCTTTCGTTCTTTGATATATCTTAAAAATTGTAGTCCTGTTTCTTAGTACAGTCTTAGTATTTATACTTTTTTGAAATAAGTAATTGTCTGGTGATTATTATTAATATGCTTTTTTTTATTCATAAAGCATTGTTATTTTGTTTTTTTAATGCATATTTAAACCTCTTTGCTTTACAATTTTATTTAAATATGCATCTTTTAAATTTTTTATTAGTTCATATTCACATATTGAGTCTTGACAGTTTCTCTTGTGTAGAATTCTTTTATTTCAATTGCTATGCATGATTTCTAATTGTTTGATTATTGACTATTAAGATTCCTGTGTTTTATTCCAAATCTTATCCTTCAGTATAACAAATTGTTAAACATTGAAGTGAAGTTTTGTTATTTTTATTAATTTCATTTAAATTATTTGTACTATGCAAACTATTATTTCCTATAATTGGCATTTTTCACAGTTTAATTTTGTTTGTCGTATGTTTTTCAGTTTTGTTTCTTTTTTAGTTTATCAGTCATCTCACTGATATCAACTGAAAACATCTTTTAAGCTGTGTATGATATTCCTTTGCTCATGAATTTGGTGTAGATTTTTACTATCATTAGATTGAATAACTTATTAATAATTTGATTATTCAAGAACCTAAAATGAATTTATTTAAATTCTAAACTAAATTTATAATAGGTTTCTTTATAATAAGTCATAATTTCCATGTTTATTTTTTCCAGCTTTTATTCTAATGTTTTGGAGACATTGTGTTTTTTAATTGAATATTGTAGAAATTTGTCTTGTTTCCCTTTATCTCCTTGTGAGATTTATGGGATTTACTTATAATTTACCTAAGTTTGATTTATGGAGAATCTCCATTTACATGAATTTCTTTCAATAATAATTTGAACCTTAAATAAAGATAATTATCTCTTGATTCCATCTAGTGAATTGAAAACATTCATTGTCTTTTTTCAACTTTAATATATGAAAAGTTTTTAAGGTAAATTTTGTTTAAGATGAATTCCTTTATAAAGAGTGAAAGGCTTTATTTTCATATTTGAATTAACATTTTTTTATCTGAAATTCCGAGATTCATGGGACTTTCTTTTTTCAATGTGGAATCTTCTTTCATTCTTTGTCGAAACCCCCTTTCTTCGTACTCTATTGTGAACTGGAGTTGCAGTCTGCCAATATTAATATGCTTTTTTTTAATATGAAAAAGTTTTTTGTATGTCTGCTTTTATTTATTGTCTATTTGAAATGTAAAATAGTTGCTCTTTTTTTTATTTAAATCCAAATTCATTATTTTCCCTTTTTATTTATTTTTGACTTGTAATCTTTGAGATTTTGCTCATGTTTATGAAATTCATTCAGACATTCAAAATCTTTGCAATGAATATTGTCGTTTTATGAACCTTGTGTTTGTTATTCCAGTATTTCCTAGTTATCAGTGTCAGCAGTTTTTTGTTTCACTTTTGAAACCCTTCATTTTCCCCTTAATCTCTTGAGTGATTGAGGTTTATGGGAGTTATATTTAATTCTTTGTTTTTTCTTATATTTATAGATGACATGCTTTTGCATGTAATTTTTTTAATGCTGGGCATGTGGCGTTGTTCCTAAAGAAATTAGTCAGCCTATGCATTAGAATGACATGAGGCGTTTCAGCGAAACTGTGGATCTCTATAATTGGAGTAAAATTTTTTCATTTGTCATATCGATTTTTTTTTTCCTTTGTATAATAATTCTAAAATACCATCCAAAGAATTTAGTATAAATTGAATCATTTTATAGTTTTATTAGTCTTTTGCATTATTATAATCTTTTTTGCTGTAAGGCTATTTAATATTAGAATCTAGTTATATGTTGACTTCATGCATTGACATTGTTATTTATTCTTCTGCAATTGCATTTTTTTTTAAATCTATGTTGTTTTGTCCTGAAATTTCACTATATAACCCAGTCTGCTTTTGCTGTATCTTTTGATTTTTGTATTAAATTTGAGTGTATCTTACTCTAATGATACGTAATAGTTTTCTTTAGGCTTTGTTGTAATGTATTGTTCTATGCACAGCATCTTATTAATTTGTGTATTGGTAAGGTATTTTTTGCCTATTAAAGGTTTTCATGTTATTAATTAATTCAGTAACTGTTCAGTACTGTTTTGAAAATAACATGCTTATTGATTTGGTGAAATATTAATTTTAAAAAGAAAATAAGGAAATCTATTTACCATTTTTTTGTCTCCTGTCATTCCTTAAAATAGATTTATTGGTTTTATACTTAATAATGAATACAAAGATTTCATACTATTGCTGGAATTTTCATCTTTCTTGCGATGATGTTTATGTGAATTGATCATTGATGAAGAATCTTGATTTTTAAATGTGTTAAAGAAAGAAATGACGTTAGTCTCCAGTCAGTGTTGTGTGATCTTGACATATTCGATGTGAATTGTTTTTCATATTTTTTAAAATTTCATGTTTTAATTGCTTCTCTTGATTGATTATTTTTTCATTGACTTGGATAGAGTTATAATTTTTTTTAAATAATGTATTTGAACTTTTTTTTTTTACACACAAAAGTTTATATGGGTTATATTGTTTTTTTTATCTTACTTCTATGGCCTATTCATTATAACCCTGATTGTATTAATACATATATTGACTTTTCTCATATCATCTGACTTCGGCTTTTATCATTTCATGTGAATATCAATTGAGAACTTCTTTGATTGTATATATAAATGTCCTTTGATCAATGAATTGTCTGTTTTTATTATTATTATCAATTATATTAAATTTTGTATTACGAATATTGAATAACTTTAATTGAATGTGATTTTCTACTTAGCTTCCCTTTGGAATCAGAATTCCATAAATATTTAAACAATTTGAAAACCTTTTTGCATATTTTGATTTATTAGTTAGTATAGTTACTCTTGATCCATTCTCTGAAATTGAAATTCATTCTGACTCAATTTACATTGAATTGTTTTTTGTTTTCCCTTAATCTCTGTGATTCATGGGATTGTTTTTGAATTTTGTGCTTATGTGGATTATCTATTTTTATGCTTGTTTTCAATAGAAATGGATATTTAAAAAGGCAATCATAACATGGTTTCATCCATGTAATTAAAATTTTAAATTAGAAATTGCATTGTAATTTGCATTATTTAATATTTTTCCTTTCATTTCTTAATGAAATTCATGGGATTTGTTTTCGTTGTTTTCTTTTTTGATATTTACTAACAGTTTTAGTCTTGTTTTTTTAGTATTTTCTAAGTTTTTATGCTTTTTTTAACTAAGATGTAGTCTGCTGATTATTATCATTAAGCTTATTTTCATTCATTGAACATTACTATGCTGTATTTTTATACATATTTAAATTCCTTTGCTTGACTGGCATTGTTTTTTTTTTTTAAATATGCATTTGTTATTTTGTGTGAGTGTTGAGTTACATATTGAATCTGGAAACTTTATGTTGTGTTTAATTATTTGATTTTAATTGCTGTGAATTATTTCTTATTGTTTGATTATTGACTTTTAAGTGTTTCTTGTGTGTATGTGTGTGTGTGTGTGTGTGTGTGTGTGTGTGTGTGTTTCCCTTATATTTTCCTTAAGTCTAATGAATTGTCAAACATTGAAGTTTCGTTTAACTTTTTTTAAAATTTCATTTAACTTATTTTTAAGATGCAAACCATTATGTCCCATAATTGAAAATTTTCTCACTTTCATTTTGTACATCATATACTTTCCAATTTTTTCTTTGTTAATTTATCTGTCAACTCTCTGATATCAACTTGAAAATCCTGTTAAGCTGTGTTTGATGTTCCTTTGCTCATGAATTTGCTGTTGACTTTTATCATCATTAGAATCCTTCATTTAATAATAATTTGAATTTATAATAACCTAAAAGGAATGTATTTAAATTCTGACCTGAAAGTCATTGTTGACATGTTTGTTCCCCCACCTTTCTTTATTTATAATGTTTTGAGGATATTATGTTGTATTTTCTAATTGAATATTGTTGAAATTTGTCTTTTTTTTTCCCTTTATCTCTTAGAGATTTATGGGATTTACCTATCTTTTATTTAATGAAGTGTGTTTTATAGAGAAACTCCATTTGTATGAATAGCTTTGAGCATTTATTTTGAGCCTTAATGAAGATAATATCTTGGTTCCATCTACTAAATGGGAAACATTCATTGGATATTTTAAACTTCAATATATTGATTGCATTTTTTTAAAGATAATTTCTTGTTTAAAAAGAATTTATTTTTAAAGAATAAAAGGATTTATTTTCATATTTGAATGAACATTTTTTCTTATCTCAAATTCCAACATGCATGGGACTTACTTTTGTACTTTTATATGAAATCTTCAAATTCCAATATTCTTTCTTTTTTATTCTATTGTGAATTGATCAATAGTTTAGCAATAATAGTATGCTTTGTTTAAATGTCTAAAATATAATTGTGGTTATCATCTGTGTGTGTTCATTTCATTGTCTATTTTAGAAATGTTTAATAGTTGCTCTTTTCTTTTTATTTAAATCTTAATCTATTTTCTTATTTTATATTCAGTTTTGACTTGCAATTTTTGATTTGTTTTTTCTTATTAATAGTCATATGAAATGGAAGTAATGAATATTGTTATTTTGTTAACCTTCTCTTTGATATCACCTTAATTCCAAGTAATCAGTGTCAGCAGTCATGTTTCATTTTTGAAATCTTTCATTTTCCCCTTAATATCTGTGTGAGGTTTTTGGGAATTCCTGTTGAATTGTTCTATTTAAGGTGATATCCTTTTGCATGTTATGTTTTGAATTATGTTTAAGTGGCTTTGTTCCTAAATGAATTTATATATCTGTGCCTTGTATAGATGTGAGACATTTTGGCAGAAATGTTTATTTATTTATTTTTGGAGTAAATCATTCTAATAATATCTAATCTTTTTCTTTAGGCTTTGTTTTAATGTATTGCTCCATGCATAACAACTTAACTTATTTGTCCTTTGTGACTGTTTAGTTAGGTATTTTTTGTCTCTTAAAGGTTTTAATGTTATTAATTAATTTTTTAACTGTAAAGTACTGTTTTACAAATTGCTTGGTTATTGTTTTGGTGAAGTAATAATATAGAAAATTTAATTACCAGCTTTATCTCCTTTTTTTTTCCTGTAATTCCTTTAAATAGATTTATTGTATTTTATCCTTAGTATTGAATACAACAATTTCATGCTATTGCTGGATTTGTCATCTTTCTTTTGATGATGCTTATTTTAATTGAACATTGATCAAAGAATCTGCTGATTTTAAATGTATGAATGAAAAAAAATGACATTATTCTCTTGTCAGTGTTGTTATCTTCGCATATTTGATGTGAATTTTTTTTTTCTTTCCATATTTTGAAAAATTCTGCTCTTGAAATTGAGTTCTTTTGTTGTGGGACTTGGATAGAGTTCTGATCTTTTTAATTAATGTATTTGAACTTAAATTTTTTTTTTTTTTTTTACACTTATGAGTTTATATTTGTTATATTATTTTTGGTATCTTACTTCTATGGTCATTTCATTATAACCATGATTTTGTTTATGCATATATTGACTTTGATCATGTGAGCAGAATATCATTTGAGAACTTTTTTGAGTGTGTATATGAATGTCCCTTGATCATTGATTTGTCTTTTTTCCTGATTATCAATTGGATTAAAATTGTTTTTTTTTATTATTATTATTATTATTTATTTTGAATAACCTTCAATCAATGTGGTTTTCCACTTATCCCACTTTTGAATCAGAATTGCATAAATTTATAAAAAATATGAAATCTTTTTTAATTTTTTGATTTATTAGTTAGTTTAGTTACTGTTAATATATTCTCTGAAATTCAAATTTATTCTGAATCAATTTACATTGAATTGTTTTTTGTTTTCCCTTAATCTCTGTGATTTATGGGATTGATTTTGATAGTGTGTTTATGGATTATGTTTATTATTTATTTTTCTGCTAATTTTCTGTATAAGTTGATGAACTTTAATAAGGCATTAATAACTTGCTTGCATCCATCTAATTAGAAATTACTTTAAAATTCACATTTCCCTTTATTTCTTTATGAAATTTATGTGATTTTTTTTTTCTTTGGGACTTTTATATATCCTAAAACTTGTTGTCCTGCTACTTGGTATTGTCTAAGCATTTATGCTTTTTTGAAATAATCATTAGTGATCTGGTGATTATTATTAATATGCTTATTTTTATTACATTTTTAAACCTCTTTGCTTTAATTTTTTTTCTTTTAATTTGTATTCATTCTTTTTTTTTTATGTTGATTATTCCATATTGACACACTGAATCTTGAAATTTTCCCTTATTTTTAAATCTTTGTTTTAATTGCTACACATGATTTCTAATTGTTTGATTTTAAGTTCAAGTAACTTACTTTTTATTACCTTAATTGGAAATTTTCTCAGTTTCATTTTGTATATTAAATGCTTTTCAGTTCTTTCATTGTTAGTATATCAGTCATGTCATTGATATCAACTGAAAACATTTTTTAATCTTTGTTTGATATTGCTTTGTCATGTATTTCCTTTTAATTTTTACTATCATTATATTGTTTCTCCTAATAATTATTTAAATTTTGAAGAAGCTAAAATGAATGTATTATTTTAATTCTGAACTGAATTTATAAAAAGTTTTATAAAATTAGTCATTATTGACATGTTTTTCCCTCCTTTTTTAATTTTTAAAGTTATAGGGATATTGTGTTTTAGAATTGAATATGTTTAAAATGGATGTGTCTTATTTTCCCTTTATCTCTTTGTGAGGTTTATGGGATTTACTTATAATTACTTTAACTTAAGTGTGATTTATGGATTAGCTCCATTTATATGAATTTCTTTCAACAATAATTTTGAACCCTAATAAAGATAATGCTATCTTGGTTCTTTCTAGTGAATTGAAAACATTCATTGTGTATTTGAAAATTTTAAATATGGAATGTTTTGAAGATTTTTCTTGTTTAGAAATTATTAAAAAATGAAAGGGTTTATTTTCATTTTGGAATGAACATAGTTTCTCTTAAATTCTGAGATCCATGGTACTTTTCTTTTTCTTCTATTCTGAATTGAGCAGTAGTCTGCCAATATTAATATGCTTATTTTAAATGCAAAAAACATAACTGTTGTTTGCACATGTGTGCTTTTTTTTTCTGTTATAAATATAAAATTGTTGCTATTTTCTTTTTATTTAAATCTAAATTTATTATTTTCCCATTTAATGTTTATTTTTGACTTGCACTTTTTTATAGTATTTATCATTTTAGTCAGAATTATTCAGATATTGGAAATCTAAGAAATGAATCTGGTTGTTTTGTTAACCTTGTCTTTGATATCACATTAATTCTTAGTAATTTGAGTCATCAATTATTTTTCATTTAGCTGCATTTTCCTTTAATCTCCAAATAAAGTTTATGGGAGTGATATGCATTTCCCCTTGAATTGCTATATTTATAGATGTCATTTTGTATGAATGTTTTGAATTCTTTGTTTGTGGCTTTGTACCTAATGGAATTTTTAAGCTTATGCATTGAATAGACTTTAGATAGATAGATAGATAGATAGATAGACATGAATTGTGGATTTCTCTATATTTTTTGTAACAATTTTTCTTTTGTCATATTGATAATTTTTCCTCCGTATAGTAATTCTGAAATACTCTTCTGCATCAAATTATTGTAGTTTAAAGTTATACATTTTACTGTTTAATTTGTTGTTTTTCCTTTGCCGTTGTTTTTTTTTCCTTTAAAGTTGTTTGATTTCAGAATGTAGATATATATTGTTTACGTGCATTGACATTTTTATTTCTTCTGCAATATCTTTTTGCCCCCCTTTTTTCCTGAGTTGCTTGTATTGTTTATATGTGTAATAGACATTTAATGGCTTTAATTTGAGAATCAAAAGAATCAGTATGAAAACCAAGTATTATGTGCTCTGATTTATTTCTGTTGTTCTAGAAATTTTTTAAAAGAATTAATATCTGTAAAATGTGATGACCCTATTAGTTATATTAAAGGATATAGTTCATGTTTTTGTCTTTTTATATGTCAATGTCTTTGCGTGATTTGCCTTTGAAAGTACCTTTTTGATATGATGTAAACGAATTCTTATAAAAAATAGTTTGTAATAGTTCTTATAATAAATAGTTTGGAATAACATTCCTGTGGTTTGATTTTTATCTTTACTGTGATGTGTTTTGTTTCTATCTGACATTGGTGGTCAGTACATTATATAATTATTCTGTTTTTATGTTTTTGATGATAGTTTATGTTATTATGTGAATTTTTTTTATATAGTGATCTGTGTCCTTACTGCCCATCTCCTTTCAAGCTGTTCTGTGGTTGTTTTATTTAAAGTTCTCTTTATTTCTGAAATCCTTATTGATTGTATTTTTTTTTATTGTTGAACTTTAAATTAAAAAATGGTTTAATCATTGGAATAATTGGATTTATTTCCTGTTTTTTTTGCTTTTTATGCTATATAATTTTTTTCTTTAATCCCATTAATACTATTTTATTATAACTATTGTTATATCTATCTTCATAACATTTATTAATATTCATTCTTATTTTTTTTTCAGGTTTGAAGTTAAGTAGCAGTTTTTAATTTTGTTCAAATGAATGAACTTGAAGTGGAAATGAAGTTTAAATACTGTTTTTTAAGAAAGATTATCATTATTATATCTGTCTTTAATTTGTTTTTGTTTTTTTGCAGAATTTATTTTGTTTTATTTTAAATTTGAGCCAATGTCTTGTATTTTATTTAGATAAATAAAGATTATTTTCAAAATTAAACACTTTAATTATATGGATTTGTAGGATTTATTAAATTAAATTCAACTATTCAGAAAATTTTTTACAATATAAGAACAGGAGATTATAATTAAATTTCTAATGTATGAAGAAACTTGATTTATTAAAGTAAAATTTCATTTAAAAGAAATGTCTTATTCAATTGTGAAAAATGAAATATTTCAGAAAGATATATATGTGTGTTATTTTTTTTTCTTTATATTATATACACTTAGCTCTCATGACATCAAGGTAAGTGTTTATATATCCTGTTATAATAGTTGTTGTTTGAAATCTGTTTATAATTTTCTCTTCTCTTTAATTTCACATATTAATAATGTTATGCTATTAATATTTGTGATTGCATTTCTATATGAAATGAAAAAGAAACTTTTTTAGTGAATTTAGAATGAAGTAATTATATATGCAAAAAAAAAAAAAAAATGTTTCATATTTCCCCCCTTCCCCATTTCTCCTCTAAATTTCTTTTTTCCAACCTATTATACTAAAATTAATTTTTTGAAAAATTTCATTTAGTTTTTTAATCTTATAATTTTTTGCATTTGAAGCATATGTGCTTTTAGTGTTTTTCACTTATTTCCATGATTCCTTTTGAGTTTTTAGTCAGCATTTATATATATTCATTTAAACTTTATTCTTCTATATAGAAATTTTAATTTTTCTGTAATGATTTTATTTTTATTTAGTTAAAAAATGTAGTTTATTATGAAATTAGCACTTTGGCTCATTTTTGATCCATGGAAACTGTAATTTTTCTATTATTATAAAACTTTTTACAATGTCTTTTTTAACATTGGTGCTTATAATGCTTGCATTATGATTGTGAGAAATGTTGTTTGAAACAGTGTTTAGTCTTGTGAGACTATGTTGTTATTTTTCAAAAGC